>NC_133461.1:25782631-26087763 GCF_048565385.1 Saimiri boliviensis
CTCTGAGGCTTTCCCTTGTCCAGACTTAGAAAAGATTAACTGAGCCTCTGACGCTTTTAAAGGTCTGAAATAAACATTCACATTTTCTATTCTGACGGTTGCTACCTGTGAGATTTCATCTAAATAATAAGACCACCCACTTTTGCTAGCCAAGTGTTATTTTCTTCCTCTCCTACAACCTATTTTGCCAACCTCTAAGACCCCATTCTTTCTGCAGCCTCAAGGTTGCATATAAGCTTCTGAACCCAATGGGGGAGAGGGGATAATTCTTCTGTGGTACTCTCTCATGTGCATGTTAATAAATATATATGCCTGGTTGGGTGAGGTGGCTCACTCCTGTAACACTAGCACTTTGGGAGACTGAGGAGGGCAGATTACCTGAGTTCAGGAGTTCAAGACCAGCCTGAGCAACATAATATGAAACCCTGTCTACTAAAATACCAAAAAAAAAAAAAAAAAAAAAAAAAAAAAAAAAAAAAAAAAAAAAGCCGAGTGTGGTGATGGTACCTGTAGTCTCAGCTACTTGGGAGGCTGGGGCAGGAGGATTGCTTGAACCTGGGAGGCGGAAGTTGCAGTGAGCCAAGATGGAGCCACTGCACTCCAGCCTGGGTGACAGAGAGACTCCACCTCCAAAAAAATAACTGCCATAAAAAAAAATAAAGATGTATGCCTTTCATTTTATTAATCTGCCTTATGTGAGTTGATTTTTTAGTTAAACTTCAGTGAGCAAAGGAAAAAGTTTTCCTTTGGCCCCTACAGTTTTGGCCCCATAAGCATGATACCAAAGCTCTGCTCTTCTGGAAGCCACAGTTAAGGAAACCCAAGACCTGACATATCAGTAGACAAAGAATCAGTCAAGCAAAAGGAAAAAAAAAATAATCATCTCTTTTATCCTCTGTACAATCTTGATTAATGAGAGAAAAGAATTTGATTATCTTGAGTGTAGCAACTCTGGTATACTTTCTGCTATGAATATTCTTAACTGTTTGATCCCTTTCCTCACAGAAAGAGTCTTGTCCTGTCTCTTGTCTTTCTGTCTTGTTTTGACATAAAGAGGGGTACCACTTTGGGAGGTCAAGGTAGGATAATTGCTTGAGCCCAGGAGTTTAAGACCAGCCTGGGCAAACGGCAAAACCCTGTCTCTATAAAAAATTTAAAAATTAGCTGGTCACAGTGGCATGTACCTGCAGTCCCAGCTACAAAGGTGGGAGGATGGCTTGAGCCTCGGAATGCAGGGTGGCAGTGAGCTATGATCATGTCACTGTGCTCCAGCCTGGGCAGCAAAGCGAAAGTGAGATTCCTTCTCTAAAGGATTAAAAAAAAAGGGAGTAACACAGAGTAGAACATGAGCCTAAAACTGCCATAAGTCTGTATTCAAACCAGTCCTGCAGACTGGTCAGTTTTGTAGTTCTGATCATACTAGCATCCATAAACATTGCTGTGGGCAGCCAAAATAAAAAACAAGACGCTATTCCTTCTTGTTGTGTTTTATGTCATTGATAGGTTGACTGGTGACCGAGTGGGAACACTCTCTCCTGGTCTCCACTGTGGAGGGGTTGGGGTTGGGTGTGATGCATGATTTTTAGGTCATATCAGATGGCTGGTCTGAAAATGGTTGTGGACCCAAGACATGTAAGATTTTATGCAGCACGTTTTTGTTCTGAATGTGTTAAGCTCTTGCAGGTGTTTGTCTTAAGTCTCATCCCTATGGGGCTTTTGTCACGTCAACCTGTGTTGTTTGGGTAATACTGGGAAAGCTCAATCCTGGGGGCCTATCCTATGTCATAGATTAACAGATCTGTGACTGTAACTGCCCAAAAGGTTCTTCCTGTCCACCGCACAAAGAAAATCAATTAACTGAGAACGCAGCACTGCAGTAAAGAAAGAGCCTAATTGACGTGAAGTTGGCCATGCCATGTGGGAGACAAGTTTTTCCTCAAATCAATCTCCCTGAAGACTCAGAGGATAGGAGTTTTCCAAGATAGTTTGGTAGGTAGGGGTCTAGGGTAGGGGAAAAGCTGATTGGTTGGGTCTGAGATGAAATCATAGGGAGCCTAAGCTGTCCTCTTTTTCTGAATCAGTTCCTGGGTCAGGGACGGGGTACAGGACTCGTTGGCAGGTCAAGATGGGGCCGTCTGGTTGTCAAAACTGCGGAAACCTGAAAAGGCATCTCAAAAAGCCAATTGTAGATTCTACAACAGCAATCTTATCTGCAAGAGTAATTGGGGAAGTTGTGAATCTCAAGGCCTCTGGAAAAATGGCTGGTATTGTTAGACTTAAAGCCCTTCTCTCCCTTTTAACTTAGTGGCCCTTCATTAATTTTATAAGAACAGTTTAGTTTTGGGGAAGGGCTATGGATGGCAGCGGGAGGCAATACAGAGTGGTGGCTGCCATCGCTCTGGCTGCTGTGGGAAGATGGGAGTGGTGGCAGCAAGAGCAGCTGCAGGAGCAGCAATGGCATTGGTGGGTCCCCTGTGCTCCATGTCCCCAAGGCAATTGACTGCACAGCCCCCACCCTTACGTGGCCAGGCAGAACCTGCCCCAGGCCTGGAGCCTCTGCTGGTCTGGACTCTGTCCCTGCATCACCACTCTCAACTGCCACCTGAAGGGTGAGTGCAAGGAAGAGGCAGAGCTGGGCCCCAAGTGGTGCTGCACTCCACAGAGCCAGCAGGTGCCCCCCGCACTTGGAGAGCCTGCCTCCCTGAGAGCCACGGTGATGGGGCTAGGCCAAGTTGCCCATTGGCAGGGGAGCAATGTGTTCAGGCCTGGAAGAGTAGGCAGAGAGGGGCCCAAAGAGAACCTGGAGCCCCTACCCAGGTTGCGAGGAGTCACAGCTGGGGCTGCCTGCACACTGCGTGGAGCAGGCAGGAGCCCTGCCCTCACTGGCACATGACCCTGGTATCTCTGCACCCTTGGAGGCCTGAGAAGGTCCCCCTTTCCTCAGGCCTGGAGGTCTACTTTTTCCACTTGGCCTCTACTGGCTCCTGACACCCATTTCAATATTGGAGGCTTAGGGCCAAAGCCTGGGCTGTCACAGCCCAGCCGGGTGTTCGTACACTCAGGTTAGTGCCGACACGCCAGCCCCCTGCCCCCTGGGCCCCCTCTGGACTTTGGGTCCTGACAAGAGCACAGGAGGAAGCCAAGGGAAGGTTGAGGGCAGCTTGGTGCTGGCCTGCCAGTGCCTCTTCATGTGAGCAGCCTGGGTACCATGGACAGCAGCAGGAGGCAGACAGGCTCCTGGGCAGAAGGGAGTGGGTCCAGGGTGAGGCCCACCTTCAAACCAAGAAAGGGACAAAGGCTGGAGGCCAGACTGCCAGTCCTCTGACCAGAGTGAGAACTTGTGGTGCCTTTTCCAAGCCCACCTGTGGCCACCCATGGACCAGTTCAGACACACTTCCTGCCCTCTGAGGATCATAAAAACCCTGGGCTCAGCCAGAGCAGAGCAGACAGCAGGATAACCCGCTGCAGAGAGGAGCTACCTTCTCTGCTGATAGCTGAACATTTGTCAGGATTACCAGCTACAGACAGAGCTACCTTCTGTGCTGAGAGTTGTCAGGACACCCTGGCTATGAAGAGGAGCTGCCTACTGTGGGTCTCCTCTGAGCTGTTCTAGTGTCAATGAAACTCCTCTTCATCTTGCTCACCCTCCACTTGTCTGCATAACTTATTCTTCCTGGTTGCAGGACAAGAACTTGGGAACCACCAAACGGCAAGGCTAAAAGAGCTGTAACACATAAAGTTGAAACATGACTCCTGCTCTCCACATTGCAGCCAAAGGAAAGGAGAGAAGAGCTATGGCCCTTTGGGGATCCCAGACTTGGGAGCTTTAAGACCCAGGGCTGTGACTCTCTCTTTGAGACACAATCAAGTTCCTGACATCTCTAGGATTCCAGGTGACACCACATTCCCTAGTGCCAGCTGGGGAAGTTGCTTGTGGTGCACCTGGGCAAGCTGTAGCCTTGCTGAGAAGCGGTGCGTGTGCTGGCACCTGGAGCTTCCTGCCCGATGGTAGCCGCTGGCGGGTTTGATGTGCACAGTGGCTGGACCCCATACTCACTCCCACACCCCCTCAGTGCTCCCCACCTGACTTTCAGTCTTCCTTGGAGGTATGGGATTCAAGCCAGTAGCATGTGCCAAGCACTGACTGCCAGACAGACTGAGTGGGCAGAATGAGCCCAGCCGGCCTAAGCAAACCTTCGGCAAAGATGCCACTGGCCACAGAGCTTTCAGCCATGAAAATGACACCTCAAAGATCCTTTAACACTGTTATTTAAACTATAAAGTAAAATTATCCCCAAATTAGCTTGGTCCATGCCCAAGAATGAGCAAAGATAGCCAGTCTGTGCTAGAAGCAAGATGGAGTCAGTCATGTCAGATTTATCTTACTGTCATACTTTCGCAGCAGCAGTTTTATGACTGGCAATACTCCACAAATTTGTATACCAGAGATGCTACACACACAAATGCCATACGTAACTGTCTGTGGGAAGACCAGGCTTTGGCATCTTAGCCTATTTCTGGGAGTTATTTTTTTGGGGGGGAAATCATTAGGATTCCTCTTCCTCCATGTCCTCTCTATTAAAAACATTTTTTTTTTTTTTTTTTGAGACGGAGTTTCGCTCTTGTTACTCAGGCTGGAGTGCAATGGCGCGATCTCGGCTCACTGCAACCTCCGCCTCCTGGGTTCAGGCAATTCTCCTGCCTCAGCCTCCTGAGTAGCTGGGATTACAGGCACGTGCCACCATGTCCAGCTAATTTTTTGTCTTTTTAGTAGAGACGGGGTTTCACCATGCTGACCAGGATGGTCTCGATCTCTTGACCTCGTGATCCACCCGCCTCAGCCTCCCAAAGTGCTGGGATTACAGGCGTGAGCCACCGCGCCCGGCCAAAAAGCATTTTTAGCTTAATTTATGCCTGGAAAATTACATCATGGGCTTTCTATAAAAAGGTTATGAGATTAGGTTGCTATTAGAACAAGTACATCATTAAAAATCCTAATCATCCGTGACCAAAGGTGAATCCATTAGAATAAAAAGATGCCTACATTTTTAAAAAGATTATATATTATATAAACATACATATATACACACATATATATACACACGCATAAATACACATACACATATTAGCAATCTCATTCAAAACAATTGCCTCAATTGTTTTTATAGATCAAATTCAAAGAAAGACACATAATAATGTCATGGTTAGCCTTAGAAATTCTCTTGACAAAGTTAAAGAGTAAAAATCTGACCTAAAAGTTAAAATTCTTTGTATGTTCAGATGGCCTACTTAGAATACCCTGCAGGATCAAAGTGAAGGCTGCTCCACCTTGCAGCAGATTTGAAAGAATTTCTTTTAGAAAGCTGTATGATTGTAAGTCAACTTAATTAAAAAATGATAGTCAAAATATATATTGAATCAGCATATATACATTTTTACAGTGAATATACATAAAAAAGTATATATATTTTTAAAGCACATATACACACACACAATGTATACACACACACACACACACACATATATATATATATATATATATATATATATATACATATATACATATACACACACCTAAAATATATATCTAAAGCATAGGCCTTTCTACTTTTTCTCTTTTGAATCTTGTTTCTAGGACTTTGTTTAGTCAACTGAAACTCCTTTTCATTACATATTTAGTACCTCTGTTTGCTTCCTTCCTTGTTGGTAAAATTTTCACTAAGAAACATGTAAAATGTAATTGGCCTTTTGAAAAGCTGAAAACCTCAAATTGTCCACTCTAAGAATCGTTCTCCCATTTACTTCTGCTCCTCCCTATGCTTTCTTCCTCTTTGCCATCTTGTCTTCATCCCCACATGAAAGGATCTAGAGGGAACTTCTTAAGACTCCAAGATCCTTTAAGGAAAACAGAAAAATGCATCTCACACCCCTTTTTGGGAGTCTTCTGTTTCCTTGTGGAGTCTCAAGGGTCATGGCCAGGTTCTTTTCAGGACTAAAGCTCTGCGCTCTTCTGCACTGCATTGCCTGATCTCTTTGGTTTTGTGGGGCAACAGAGATCACTTTGAGCTATTAGAGAGCGTGACCTTTGTGTTTCTGATGGTGAATCATGGTGAGTTGTAGTTTTGGAGGGGTTCACAGCAGTTGCAACAGATGGTGGTTACTATAGGGTATTACTCATTTCTTTGCTTGTTTAAAGAAGAAAACGCAGTTTGAACATTTGGAGGAAACAGAAACACTTGCCATCAGTGCGTAGACTTTCATGAGAGACAGGCTAATTAGAGTGAGTTGATTGTCATGGGTTTGCTCAGCCCCCTTGAGGAAACATCTCTGCAGAGGTGTACTTTGGAAAGAAACATGGTGCAGCATGGTCCCATGGCATTTCTCTTTCTGGTGGGACCTGAAATTCAATGTAACAGTGGGGTCTTAGATTTTTTAAAGATGTAGATGCTCTGCCTTCCAGCTGCACCTGCTCTTCAGATATTTAAATATTAGGCCCTGGTAACAGCAAATACTTTGTCAACCCTATTTGTTAATGGACTCTGCCCTGAGCTCAGTGGTTCCCCTAGAAAATGGAAACTACATTAAAAGTCCACCTATCAAACTAGATTGGTCTCCAAAATATGACTTTCTTAAAGCAGTAAAAAAGTTAGAAACCCTATTTTATTTTGAAGGTTTCTAAATTTTTCTAGGTTCATCTGTATGTTTCCTTGTGATAAATTATTATAATTTTATGTTACTTTGGTATCCATTTTTAATCTTCCTCTAACACACCCAGACTTTCTGAAAAAGCTTAAATTCTCTCTGTGCTTTCAGATGTAAATTTGCTACTCTGTTTTCTCTGAAACTCAGTAAAGGCTTTGGCTGTATGGAATGAATAACTTTTAAGTTGTTCCACATACAGAGATTCAGTTTGAATCCAACTGCCCTTTTAAACTAGTGAGTTTTACCTGACTCATAGCTAAAATTTTAAAAGTTAAAGCTACAAGATCTTTATTTCTATATTTTTGTATGTATATGTTTGTTTGTGGAGCCTACATGATACCAAATTGACTTATAAATGATCACTCATAAATTGTTTAGGTAAATAAACCGAAATGCATTTCAAGTTTGCATTACTTTATCAATCTTCTGGTAAATAATAGTAGTTTAACATTGTTGGCTTAGTAAAAGCATTTCTTCAGAGTTACCAACGAAATAGAAATATTCTTAACTTTAAGGTTGTTGCTTTTATGATACTTGCCTAAGACAGTAAGACAAAAATGATTAATAGGAAAATTTAACTTTAAATTAAATTTAAAGTTTTGTCTGTCTTATAAAATAATCCAAACATAATTGTTAGATTTGTCTAACAATTGTCTTATAAAATAATCCAGACATAATTACTAGATTTGTCTGTCTTATAAAATAATCCAAACATAATTGTTAAAAATAGATCAAATAGATATAAATGAAAGAAACATTTATAAAGGAACTTTTAATAATAGTTTTGTTTTATAATGTATTTACTTTAAAAGGGCTTCTCAAAATTTTTTGGTAACTATACACAGAGTTTAAGCTAAATTAAATGATGAATATTCAAACTGAATATCAAGATCATTTCCAAATAAGATATAATGCTAAGATATTAATTACTAAATATGAGTTTAGGCTCATATGCTTTTGTCTTATTTCTTTAAAACAAAACTTACATAGCTCTGCTAGTAAATATGTCATGTTCCATATAGAAAAACTGTTCTATAGAAAGCTTATGCTTTAAAAAAAAATCATATGTGTTTATAAATTGTTAGTACATGACTGACAGTTAAAATTCCTTATTTCATGGGTTTTCACTGAAACTTAGGGTTACACGAGTCAACATTCTGATTAATACATATAATTAAAACTACTAGATTTAAGAAACAATTCTGTACACAAAGCGTTTAAGAAAAGTGGGATGTATTTTTGGTAAGAAATATTATAAGTAAGCATGAGAATGTAGCTTTCATTAAGAGAACAGTAACTTTGTCTAAAAGTTTTTAAAAGTTGTTTAAATTTTAAAATTGTTTTAAATTTTATTTAAGAAATAAAGAATAGATAAAACTGGATGAACATAAAAAGTTGGGGAAAGAAAGAAAATAGAAAAAAATTGTAAGAGATTATAAAAGGTTTATAAAAATCTGTGGTCAAAGCTAATTGAAAGAAAATTTCATTAAAATTAGCTTTAGCATTAATAATAGACTGATGGAAAGGTAAAATTTAGGTTTCTTTTTGGAACAAGATATTTGTATAACATTAACAAGACATAGTAAAATGTTTTTATCTATCTTTTAAGTAAACTAAAGGAAAAAAGGGGGCAGAACTCTAGGGAAATATTCTGTTGATTTCATCTGTCTTTATTCCATCTTTTTATTGTTTGAAAAATTGATTTTCCTCTCTGTAAAAGAGTGTTTGAATGTTTTATTTATTTAGTAGACAGAGTCTTGCTCTGTCACCCAAGCTGAAGTGCACTGGCACCATCTCAGGTAACTACAACCTCCCTCTCCTGGGTTCAAGGGATTCTTCTTCCTCAGCCTCCAGACTAGCTCGGATTACAGGCACATGCCACCATGATTAGCTACTTTTTGTATTTTTAGTAGCGAAGGGGTTTCACCATGTTGGTCAAGCTGGTCTCCAACTCATGACCTCAGGTGCTGCACCTGTATCAGCCTCCCAAAACACTGGGATTACAGGTGTGAGCCATTGCACTGGGCCTGAATATATATTTTTAAATTATCACTTTAGCTAAATGATTGACTATGATTTTACAGTGACCTATGATCCTATTTTCATCAAGTGTTTTAAACTTGTCTTATTTTGATATGAAGTGTTTTGAACCTTTGACATTTGACAAACTTTCAAAATTAAATTTCAAATTCTACAATGTGTTTTTGACCTTGAACTAAATTTTGGAAATTCCAAAAAGAATTCCTGGAAGCCCAAGAAAGATATATGAGGTTTAGGTGGTATGTAAAAATCATATGGTAAATGTTGTCAAATAAAAAATGGAGTTAACTTTATTCAAGTTAATTTCTGACGTTACCAGTCATAATTATGATTATGTTAAATTGTTGTATTCCATGATATAAAACATTTCCTTGTCAATTACATCTTTACCCATGGCTATTCTAAGTCTTTTACCATTCACAGATAATTATTGCTTTACTTTGATTTTTCTCAATAATTCATTTATAATCAACTACAGTCCAAAATTTGCTTCTTCAATAAATTTTATAGCATGGACCCTGAAAGTACCCTTGAATACAGTTTTTTGATAACTTTGGAGAACTTATCATTAGCCTCTATAAAACCTTCCAGGGCTCTATTTTAAAAGTTGATATAATCATAAATAATGGTAACCCAACAGTAAGCAGAATAAGTTAATTACATTGGGTGGAACTGACACAGGACTAAAACATGTTTTTAAAATGATTTTCATTTGAAATATTGATGATTCCTTTTTATATTTTGTTTTCCAGAGTCAAGAAATATATTATTCTTTATAGCTTACAACAATTGGGTAATATATACACTTGTGAGCAAAACTGAAATATTTACCTTTCTATCTACATGATTTCTCCAAAATTTTGAAACTATTCATGAATATTTTTATTTTATGGTAATATAGTTATCTATTTAGGTTCAGTAAGAATCATTTTTCTCCATAAGAGGACACACTTGTAGATACTATTTTTATCAAGGCTTTGACTGGAATGACTTGTTTTCAGATATGACCAGACGGCTTTGAGGAACTGAAGTTGACTTTATAGAGCCAATGAAAAGCCCCTTGGAAAGACTGGCCTGGTACCTTGTCTGTACTGTTTCCATACAAGGTTCCTGACCTTGCAGTAAGAAAGAATGTCACTTTCTGAGAGGCCCAGAAATCTCCAGATATTCTGAAACCTCTAGAAAACAGAAACTCACTCAATTCATCTACATGTTACAGGCACAGTCTGATGCCAAATCTTTGGCTTGGCTTTATAGCCTCTAGAGGCTTTGAAAAGTCTAACCTGAGATTCATCATGAACAAGCCACAGCAAAGCCAACTTTTAAAGAGCCTATATGGCCAATCACTTTTCTTTCTGCACTCTATGCAAATAAGGTCAATTATTATAACACTAAAATTTATTTTGCAAACCAATAGTCTTACTACACATGATTTGTCTTTGTAGAAAAGGGAAACTGAAGAGAGAAATCATGTTTCCAAAGAAAACTATAGTACCCATGTTATTAGATTCTAGCCTTGACCATTGGTTTTGAGGTTTTTTTATTTGTCTGAAATTTGAACTGGATCCTGAATTATTTCCTGGCTACAATTGTCCAAACTAATGTTTTCAAAATTTTCTCCTTTTTTTCTTTCTTGGAATCACTTAAAACTAAAAGCTATGTTTTTCTTGAAGCTCTGCACATTGAAGCTAGACAAGTTAATACAAATGTTGGGAGAAATCACCACAGCAACTTACATATCAACAGCTTTTGTGCCAGCTGATGTATGAACTACTCAGACAGTTCACTTGAACACCCGATTTAAACCACAATCCACGAAGATCTCCACTGCCATCTGAAGATGCATTAGAGACTTTAGAATAACAAATCTGCAGACTACTCCAGATCTTAACTTTTGCTTTTCTTAGTTCCCATAAAAATGCCTCTTATTAGAGATGGACTTGTTGCATCCTCTATAGAGTTCTAGCCCATTAGTAGTGCACTTCCTAGAATGGAAAACAGCTGTTCAACTGATCTGTTCTCTGGACCACAAAATGGATTCATGATAATATGAATGATATATTTAATTTTTTATTTTTTTGCTTATCCCAATTTGTCTTCCCCTTCCTTTTCCTGTCTTATCTAAGAACCTCTAACCCAAATCTCTCCAAAGCTACCAATTTGCCTTTTGGCATATGCAACTTTCTGGAGTTTCAAAGTAGGAACTGAAAGAAACCAAAATAATTTACCCCAAAATATACTCTGCCATATTTTGAGATGGCCATTCAGAGGGCTGCACACAGAAGTAGCCCTGAAAACTGTCTTTGTGGGCAGATGATCATCTGTAGAGAAAATCTGCATTGATGGAGCCTGGATTTCTCTGGGACTTTCTTTTGTCCAGATTTAGAAAAGAGTAACTGAATATCTGACACTTTTAAAGATCTGTAAGAAACATTCACCATCTATTTGATCTCATCTACAAAACAAGACCCCTTTTGCTATCTAGGCCTCCTCTTCCCTGCTCCCCTCCCATGTTTTACCACTATAACCTATTTTGCCATGATCCAAACCCCATTCTTTCCATAACCTCAAGATTGTATACAAGCTTCTAAACCCTACTGGGGAGTAGAAGTAATCTCTGTGGTTCTCCCCTTGTGCATATTAATAAATATACATCCCTTTTCTTCAATGAATCTTTTGTTATTTCTCAGTGAAATTTCAGAAGGTGAAGATAAAGTCTTCCCTTGGGCCCTGCAGGATCAATCCACAATTGGTACTAAGAACTACTTTTGTCATCTTAGAGAGAGCCATACCATCACTGTGGACCATTACTTTATATTATAATTTTAATGTTTTTGTAGAGACAGGATCTCACTATGTTTCCCAGGCTGTTCTCAAACTCCTGTGCTCAAGTAACCATCATCTTGGCCTCCGAATGTACTGGAATAACAGGCATGAGCCAACGGGCCTTTTTTTTTTTTTAAATCATTCTTAACGTATGAAAAATAAGATTGTATTTGCTCTATTTTACTAGTCTGTCATGGTGACTTACTGACATTAATGCATAGCGGTGCTTTCTTGAGAGTGAAACTTTAATCATGGAAAGTCTTTGACTTTTGAACTTTGCCTTCCCTGAAACCCAGGACAAGCAAGCAAACGTTGCTGCCCCATTTCAGGGGCCTCCACACAAATGACCCACTCTCCAGCTGGAATCCTTCTCCACTGTGATGCAAGGTTCCACAGAAAGCATACGATAGGGCTCACATCCTCTGTCTTCACTGTTTTCCCATTCAGCTTGAACTTCCTCATGGGGCTGGCTGACTTTTCCAACACAGTGTTCCAAATGGCTATTTATTCCAAATTGGCTTCTAAACTCTCTTGGTTTCAAGCCTCAGAAAGGCCAGGTTTCAGATACACGGGGAATCCAGAAGACCCTGAAGTGTCAGGAATAGCTCAAAAAAGGAGCTAGGAAACCCTGAGAGAATTGTATGCCTCTACTAAGTAGCATGTCATAATATCCTAGGCAGTCCTGAGCACCCACCCACAACCAAGTAGACACATACTTTATGTGTTGTGAGTTCCAAATAAAGTCTGCTCCTAAGCTGAGTACTGCTGGAGTTGTTGAAATGCTTTCTCCTCTCCATTTATTCTACCAGCACTCCTGTAACTGCTGCTGCTGTTTATAATGATCTACAAATTGAACATGGGAGCTGACAGTCCTGATTTCTAATTCCATTTCAAGGATTTCTTTGAGCCCTGAGCAGGCCATACTCCATTTCTGTATCTTTAAAATGGGTACACTAGTCCTCCTTCCTACAGAGCAAACTTCAAAAAGACTGAAAGTGATTACACTGTGCAGTCAATGTCAACTACCGCTTGAACAGACAATGCATGGTTTTTGCTATCTAAACTTCATGGAAAAGAACAATAATTGTTTTCCCTAGAAAATGAAGCTGTGGTTCCAACAATGAACACATTCGGGTAAACAAGCTGAAGTCATTTTAATTCCCCCTTTCCAGTGGCATTAATTTCCAAATATTCTTTTAACCAAATAATGAAATGATTTTTCTTTTCAAGAACTCACAACCAGCATTTAGTTTAAAAAGGGAGTCCTAATTATGAGGAGATTATTATTTTCTCATTTGCACAGATTTGGCTCATTAAAGCTGTAATCCTTTTTCCTCAGCCCACAGACTGACAGCGACCTTTTTCTATGATTCCAAGAGAAAACTTGACTATTTAAACAAAAGTTCAAATCACAGTGATTGGAAGGGTTGGCCAATACGGTGGTTAATAAAAACAACAACCAGAGAAGAGATCAATTCTTACATTCCATTTGAGGGCCTCATTAGTGATTATTCACAGAAGTCACTGGGCTTATCTTCGTGGCCTCATAAAAATATGATGTTAAATTCGAATTACCCTATATAATATCATGGTGTCTAGCCAGCCAAATTCAAATGACATTCAGTTTATAGTTTTCTAATCTCTCCAAGTGCTTCAGTGGGTCATTTGTACAATTGAGTATTAATGGTTAGAAATTAAATTAGAAAGAAAATATGCATCATGCTTCTACTGCAGTAAAATAAAAACTTTTTTCCCTAGTTAAGTGGACCATCTTTCTCTTAGCTACTTAACAAGAAAAAAGAACTAATTTAATGGAGTGAGCTCATTAATGCTACTCCTGCCCATCCATTAGCATGTGTCTTTAGAGCAAAGATAGCAAAATTTTACTCAAACATGTCTACAGCCTGAATTTACTAAAAGCACTCTCCTCTCAGATTTACACTATTAGGCATTTACTTAGTGTTTGTTTTTACTGGAGTACTGAAATCTATTTAAGAAGGAATATACGTGATATTAATTTTTACCACTTTTTTTTCCAAAATGGAAAAATAAACCACACATAATGGTGACGGATCAGTTAAATAGCAAAATAATTGTGAGGCAGAAAAACTAAAAGAAGAGGATATGGATCTGCTTATATATATAGAATTTAACCTATCAGCTTAAAGCTAAGACCCACACTCATACCCTAGAGGGAACTGTCAGTGAGCAATGGAATTTCATATTATATATACGTAACTAGGTATGAATTCATATCTAATTCATATTATTCATGTCTAAAACCTGTTATACAACCTAATTTTGTCTAACAGTTGCTCCAATTTGTGGGCCAAGGAGGGAACTCTGGTGTGAGTGTGGAGCATGTTTTAGAGTCATGCAAAGGAGTTCTTAAATAAATATGTGTACGAATTATTATAACAAGGCAATTAACATGCTTTTCAAATAACACACATTTCAGATCATTTTTCAAGTACAAAGATTCCATTATAACAAAATTCTAATTAAAAGTTTTAGTGAATTCATAATACATACTGCCATTTTCTTAATTAGCTATGAAGAGTAATCCTATCATCTTAAGTTCCATAAACATCTTAAAAAGATGTCTTCATAAATAGAAGAAATCAAATTATCTATCTATATTCACATATAAGTACATATCATATTTAAATTAACAATTTAAGGCATGCAACTGAATTTCTAACAGACATTGACTTACATTATTTAAACAAGGAGTTGTGTTGAGTTGAATAATCATCATCACCTTTATTCATTGTTAAATAAGCCTCCATAGAATTTAGAATCTAATGGTCAGGCACAGTGGCTCACACCTGTAATTCTAGCACTTTGGGAGGCCAAGGCAGGTGGATCACCTGAGGTTTCAGGGGTTCGAAACCAACCTGGCCAATATGGTGAAACACTGTCTCTACTAAAATGCAAAATTAGCTGCACGTGGTGGCTCATGCCTATAATCCCAGCTATTTGGGAGGCTGAGGCAGGAGAATCACTTGAACCTGGGAGACAGAGGTTCCAGTGAACCAAAACCCTACCATTGCACTCTGGCCTGGGCAACAAGAGCCAAACTCTATCTCAAAAAAAAAAAAAAAAAAAAAAAAAAAAAAAAAAAAAAAAAGAAGAAGAAAAAGAAAGAAAAAAAAGAAAAAGAAGAAAGAAAAGAAAAAGTAATTTAGACCTTGTTTTTAGTCACCATCCTCATGACCATTTGAGCAGATTACGTATATGCCCCTCTAACAATAACATATTCCTTAGGATTATTAACAACTCTTCAAGGTACAAACAATTGTTCCTATTTTACAAATAAGAAAATTGAAATGAGCGTTTTGTCTTTCTCTCTGGTACCAAATACCTAGTAAACCTAGAACTAAACTTGCAACTGTTTCCAAAGTTTGTGTGTAGTCTTTGTACCACATCACGGTCATATCCTTACCAAGAAAATATGGCATTATGTTATTAAAACAACATTTTAAAACCTTACAAAGCTATACAGAAACCGAAGACATTATTTTATTTACTATTACATCTGTGAATATAGAAATTATAGGGAGAGATGAAATAATGACAAAATAATCTATTCTTTTAGCCTCTTCAAGTCTTATTTCTCATTCAGATCAGATTACTGAAAGTGCCATACATTGCTGAAGATGCTCTAAGCAAAGATGAAAACTTGGGATAAGGAGAAAAAGCAAATAGAAACGGGAAAAGTAAAGGGGACGCATCCAGAAGCTGGAGCCTTTGAGACAGGAGAACTGAGAAAAGATGAAGATAAGGCTACTCACACAAGAGAGCTCCCTACAGAGTTACAAGAAGCTGAAGATGCCCAGAACTTGACACCATGTGGTTCGCCTCATTTCAAGGACCTTATACAAAATAACCCTTGATTCTACTGTCAGCAACTCAGTGTAGAGGCTGCCTAGACTGTAGATCTGACCCTGGAAGCCTTTCTGACAGTTTCACTTAGGAAGCCCAGGTCATGGCTCTCATTCCTGTGGGGGCCAATTATCTCTTCTCTGACAAACACAGACACAGTCAGTCCTTGGAAGGCCTCTCTGAAGGCATGCCCAACATTAACGGGTCAGTGGAAATACCTTTGGATATGAAGACGCCAAAGATTTCTTTTCTGGAATTACATATAGCCCCAAACCCTGCTGGCGGGCTTTCTGTGTTGGATAAGTAATAAACAACTTTTGTACAGCACGTGCTGACAAGGAGATTGTATTTTCTCAAGCTCACAGTCAGTTAAAAACAGAAAAGAATTAATAGTTACCTGTGGCATGTCTAGGGTGCATGTGAGTCTACCAAATAAATGAACTATTTTAGACATAGGATGTCTGGTTAATTATTAAATGATTTAATACTTGTTGTCAAAATATTTTCTTTTTATCTAAGAGGAAAACACAGAAAGAGGGAAGTCCATACAATCTTCATAGTAGGTTAACTCCCAGTAGGTCTACTTTAAGGTATATTTACTCTTCATTTTGAATTTTTAATAAACCTGGGAAATATTACTTCCTCTATCTCCATCTTCCCCATTTCATCCCCCAGAAACACCCACTCAAACCTTCAAACTAATTCCTCGAAGAATTAAACAGGTATTTAAAAAACTATCTGTGTTTACCCAATCATTGAATTTAAAAAAAAAAAAATATGAGCATTGAATAAATTAGAGGTTATAGTTTGCCTTTATGATGCAAAATAGGATCAAAAGAAGTCAAATCAGCTTTTATATTTGCAGCAGTAACTGTGCTTTCACTGCTCTGGGATGTGGAATTACAGACATTGAGCCTCATCCATACTTATGAAATCTACTAAAATTCATTCTGCCATATAGCCTAATGTTCAACATTCCTACTTTACAGTTGAAGAAACCAGTAAGCTGAAGTCAAGAAAAGCTATTTGCCAAAAACTGAGTGGCTAATGATCTGCAGGGTGGGAATTGAAACCAACATTCTTTGCTGCTAGTGCCTTGAATATCAACTGTAACTCCTGCCTCTCCTCATTTACACAAAACCCTGAAGACTGGGACTCCTGCCCCTAAGTGAGCCAGGCAGGCTTCATCTGTCTGTATCATCTTGCTCATCAGTTGTAAAAACGTTCATTTTCACATGTTGGGTTGTCTCTACCCTATCTGCTCATAAGACCTATGATCTTGGTCCCTTATCTAGGAGCAGTGAGAGCCTGAAGTAGTGAAACTACTGCCTCCAGGACCTAGGAGTTCTGCAACTCACTACTGTGTACAAATTACTCGTATCCTATGTCAAATTCCTGGAGGTAAACAGAGCACAGAGAAATACTGACAACATCACTGGAGACCTCCCAACCTCACCTCCACCGTGAATTAAATCCATCTGTTTGGTTTTTCTGATGTAATCAGTAAAGCTGTTTTTCCTGCTAGTTTCACACCTGGAAAGTGTACTGTTTCATAAATTGGTTGTGAAATTTAATGTAGTATGAAAAGTTGCTCAATACACTGTTTGGCATGTAATAAACAGAAACTAATGTTGCCTCCTTCAGCCTGCTTTCCAGCCATTTTGAGACTGGATGGTCTTACAACTTCTACTTGGTTATTCACTTCTTCATTTGAAACTGCTTACAGAAGAATTACCCCATGCCCAGCTCTTTGCCAGGCACTAAACTTCTGAACCTGATCATCTGCTTTGTGACCTGTGAAAGCAACGTGAGACTCCCAGATTAAACAATCTCCCTTCCAGTAGCTTTTGTCTCTACTCAAATTCCCTGTCACCGTGTCTCATTTTCCCAGCCCTACCATTTGATCTTAGGAAAGTAACTGAACAACTGAAATAAAAATCAAGCTAAATTACATTATAAAAATGAGGAAACCAAAGCAGAAGCTTTGGGGGTGGGGATAATGGATTATTTCAAGAGGTAGAATTTTTAACTATAGGAAAACTACCACTATAACCTCCACTCATTTCTATAATCACTTACTTATTAGCTTGAAATACTAACAGTACTAATACTTCATACTGCATCTCAAATGAGATACTAAATATGTAATTTCCATAGAAAGAATTTAATAAATGTTGCATTTTAAATAATAGCAACTATTATCCATGATATTATCTGAATGTTCATGTGCCTGTTGTTTATGTGACTTGTAGAATAAAAACAGAAGCTTCCAGGGTTAAATAAAGGCCCTTCTAAGCACTGTAACTACATAAAAATATAACCTGATGTCTTTTGAACTGTTTAAAATAAATTTATGCATATGCCAAGTGTCTATTTAAAATTCATGGACAAATTGGGTTTGATATATAATCAACATCTCTAGAAACAAAGAAAATATTTTCACCTCATATTGATTTGCCTATTTTCATAGAATCTTAGAAAATTATCCTAAAGTATGTTGGCTGCTCAGATATTTTGCTTTGTTTTGTTTTTGCTTTTAAGTTTTCAAAATCTTGTTACTCTTGATTTGCTGCAAATGCAGTTTTTAAAAAAGAAACAGATGGATAAAAGATAAATAACAATCATCTCATCTTTTTAAAGCAAATCTTTAATTTGAATGTATCATGTTGGTTTCACAGGCACCCCTTAAAAAGTAATATAAAAAAATAAAAATTAAAGCTAGAGAGTACATTGATGCAATATCCTTATGTGAATAATAGTACCAATCCTAGATATAAAATATGTTGACTTTGATTTCTTCTGGTATGTCTTTAAGCCTGGTAAGATAAACTGAAGAATTTTGGCATTTATTTTTATAATTCAACTTCTTTTAGATAGGATGCCAACTTACAGTTAAAGTTGTATTACAATTGTACTATAATTGCTATTGAAACATGGAAAAATAAAATCAGTTATTTTTTAATATAGCAGCTGAAGAAGGATGTGTGCTTGTGTGGTATGTGTGCTTTATACACAAACCTATATTCAATGTTCTAATTATTCTATCCACAGTGAGTTAGTAAAGTATTACCTGTCTCAACTTGTAAGACGATTATCTGTTGTCTGGTGAAAACCTACCAAGATTGTAACTGCAGTAAAGAAGGTCGTTTAAACACAGTTCCTTTATCATTGTCCATCATTTTGAAATTCACATTTCTTTCAAAATCCAACAGCTAGAACAAGGTCTAGCACAGAGAAGGTACTCAACAAATAGATGTCAAATGGATGCTACTCTTCCACATGTCTATTTGGCTTTAGATGAGCTTCAGAATTAGACTTGACGTTGTTCATTTCAGGCTCCTTCCTAAACTCCATTTACTATTTGTTTTGAAAAGAAAAGCAGACGAAGAGGGCCAAGGGAATCTTGGTTTGCAGGTCATGATAAACAGAATAACCCAAAGGGAAAAACAATACTAACTTTTGGACTAGATTTTTAACCAAATACTTTTCTGGAGGCCAGAGATTACAAACTCAGTATGAAAGAAAAGGGCGTGATGGAGACTATGGTTTATTGTAGTTTTCACGTGATGCCTCAAGTCATGGAGAAACAGAATTAAGTAGGCTGTTTGATAATTCTACTGTCTAAAAAACTCTCCTGCTTTATGACAAACATAATATATTCTGGAGTAAGTCTTAAACATTTTTAAGAAAAATGTAATATTTAATAAATTTGACTAAAACTGAACAAACACCAAGAATGATCTATGAATGAAAGATATAAAAATAGGATAAAATAGAGCAACATAATCTTAAAAGAGCCAAAAATATTGTTGTAAGTTTCAAATTCCATTCTTAAACCACTGTGATGAATATTTGGGTAAGGTCACCTCACTTTGAAAAACATACTTGTATACACTGTAAAATACTGGTAGATTATAAATGCATTAATTATAATTATCTACTGACTGACTTTTTAGCAATTTTGAAATAAGAATATAAATACTGTTTAATTGTTCATTTACAGAAGCCTAAGTTTAAAAAGGCAATATTGAAGCTATAAAACACTGTGACTTCATTAGTACAGAAAAGAAAAAAAAAATAAACAAATTAAACACAGTTGTGGTGGTCATTAATTTACCTGACAGAACCTAGTTAAACAGCCATCAAGATTTACAACGCATTCAATAACATAAAAATGTGACGCTAAATATGATTTTACACCAGGTGTCCCCAAACTACAGCCCGCGGGCCGCATGCGGCCCCCTGAGGCCATTTATCCGGCCCCCCGCCGCACTTCAAGAAGGGGCACCTCCTTCATTGGTGGTCAGTGAGAGGAGCACAGTATGTGGCGGCCCTCCAACGGTCTGAGGGACAGTGAACTGGCCGCCTGTGTAAAAAGTTTGGGGACGCCTGTTTTACACTTTCTTAGAAAAACACAATAGGACCCAAAATTTATATGTATTACAGTCTCATTTATTGAACTACTTTTATTCAAGTTCTCTGGTCAAATCATTATAAAAAATGCAGGGGGGTGAAGGTGTAATTCCAGTTACAGGACAAGTAGAATAGGTGTAATATTCCAAGGAATAAATGGGGAGGGGGGGGAACTGTCAAGGAGGCATCATTAATCTTTGTCTATTCAAGATGCTAGACAGTGTTCATTACATATTCTAGTCATATGCTCATTTAGAGCAAATACTAAGTCAGAAATAAGATTTTATACAAAGTAGAACTTTACTGTACAAGCAGAGCTAATAATGGATTTTTCCCTCCGTGGCAAGATCAACCAATGAGACTGCAGTATTAACAACCAGCTGTAATACACCAGTTAAAAATACAGAGTTGGGGGAGAGATTTTAATGCCTGTATTTTTGAGAAATGTTTCTGAAAAGTTAAAGCTAATTGCTGAACTCATTATGCTTCTCTTGAATTTCTTATACAGAAAAGATGTGCTTTCAGATTAATTAACTTTACTTCCGAAGAACTGGGAGTGATTCCAAATTTTGACTGATTACTTCACTTCCATGGAAATATTCCTTCAAGCTCTGCCCTTGGGTATGTGATATTAGAGATATGTTCACAAGGTGTAAGTAGAAATGCAGAAATAAATCTGTGACTTAACAGTTCTTCTTACTTGAGGATGGTAAAAAATAATGCTTTTTGGCCATTCAAAACTTATTTGAAGACTTAAAAATCATACGAAATCAAGGTGCTGTAATCTCTAGCTCTATTTGCTTCCAATTTTATTTTACTCAAAAGCTATAGTTTTCTCTCATGACCTGGAGCATTATTGGAATGATTTACAAGACATTATTTCTCAGCTTGAATGTTATTCTTTTTTACTTTCAAAATCAAATAAAATGGAAAAGCCCATGTGCTCTCTCTGCTAAACCTCCTAAATGTGAACACTGAAATCAAAAGTTCGGTTCGCTGGCTAGTATATAAATCTATATCCCTTTGGTTCCTTTGTCTGTTATGAAATTGTACGCTAGATTTTCTGTGCTAAGAAAATGAAGAAGCATTCTAATAAATAATCATGTTATAAAGGCTCCTGCTTATGAACTTTGGTGCTCCAGGCATATTCTGTTGCCAATGATGCTTTATTAAAAAAAAAAAAAAAGTTAAGATTCTGTTTTGGGAATAGGTACAAAAGATGCTACATTGTGAATTTTTGGTTTTGTTCTTTCCAATACTTTTTTCTTGTCCTATACCAGGCTGACAGTTGCTGGATTTAATCTTAGCTGCTCAGCCAGGGGCACTATTCCCATCCTTGATTATGAGTAAAGTTTCCCCTACAGAGTTAGAGAAGGAGAGACAAAACCGACCAATTCCACCCACTGTTGGCAAGGTTTGTGAAAGAGAGACTGGCAGGGAATCAGTCTTTGTTTTATACAGGAAAGGCATTCCTGCTGATTTTCAAGGGGAAACAGCAACACATAATTAACTGAGGCAGGCAGGACCTAGGGCAGATGGCAACAGCGGTCCAGTAGAAAGCATACTATCTAGAATAAAGATTCCTGATGGACGGTACTAATTCTGGGAATTAGAAAAACCCAAGAAAGCTCTCTCCAAACTATGTAATTATAAACTTAGTAAATCTGTTTACCTATCTCCTAGAACACACACACACACACACACACACACACACACACACACACACATGTACACGGAGTAGACTGAAACTGACGGCAAAATATAAATGAAATTCAGAAGCAGCAGGAGGAAAGTACAATAATAGTGTTTGCGACACAGTAATATCTAAGATTTTATGAGAGTTTAGATGGGTATTATTATATTCCATGTTTTCAACATCTCTGAGGCACCTGCTCTCAATGTTGCCTTTTCAAAAATAAGAAAATTGAATCATAAAGAAGTTGCTGCATGTGCCTGAGATTACAGTGTAAGTTGCCACACAAAGTATTTGAACATGAATACACAGAACTGAAAGATCAATGGAACTGAATTAAAATTCCAAAAATCACTTAACATAAATGCAAAAATATGTCTTATCTTAAACCACCAGGGAAAGATGAATAATTTCATAAATGTTGTTGGATCAACTGGATAATCATCTGGAAAAATGTTAGTAATGTCAGAGCATGACTACAATCAATGAAACAGGATAAATTTAAATAGATAACAGATATGAAGACAACTGTAAATAACCATGCAAAACTCCAAAGCCATTAAATAAATTGATATATTACAGTAAATAAAAATCCAAGTAATTCTATAGGAAAAACTACAAAAGTTTTGTATGATTCCAAAATGCATTACTTTAAATCAACAAATTATGTGTCCTTTGTCCCAAAAGTAACTACATTCTGATGTAACTTAATTTGGTGATGGGAAGTAAAAATCAAAAACAGTAGAAAAGTCAGCCAGGCATGGTAGCTCACACCTGTAATCCCATCACTTTTGGAGGCCGAGGTAGGCAAATCACCTGGGGTCAGGAGTTTGAAACCAGCCTAGCCAACATGATGAAACCCAATCTCTTCTAAAAAAAAAAAAAAATTATACACACACACACACACACACACACACACACACACACAAATTAGAATTAGCTGGGCACGGTGGCAGGCACCTGTTATCTCAACTATTCAGGAGGGGAGAAAGGAGAATCGATTAAACCTGGAAGGAAGAGGTTGCAGTGAGCTGAGATTGTACCATTGCATTCCAGCCTGAGCAACAGAGTGAGATTCTTTCTCAAAAACTTTTTTTTTTTTAAATCAGGAAAGTCAAATCAATGAACCTTTTTCTGTTTTCCCTCTCAAGTAATCTTTTCCCTCCCAAAGATTAAAAGCTACCTTTCTGGTTTTACTATGTCCATGTAATTTATTAGACTAAATAATCAATACGCACTAGCTGTATGTATCAATTCATACAACTAGATTCAAAATAGAGAAATCAGACATAACTGTATCCTACTCATATTTTACAGATGAGAGAAATTGGTCAGGGACCTGCTCAAAGTTACAAGATGAATAAATCCTTAAGTTATATCATTCAGTTAGGATACTTCTGCTGTTTCGAATTGCCTCACACTAGCCAGCAGAGGGAACTCTGTTTTGTAGTTGGAGAAATAAACCTTGATCCAACGGTCTAACTAGGAAACAAATAATAATTAGTCACAGGATGGATCAAGCTTCCCCCCCCCCTATTTTTAGTATCAATTAAAGAATTGACTCAATTAGGCATATTTGTCTTGGAGGGAGTATGGTACAGAGAGGAAGTGATGGTAGGATCTTTATATATTCATATAACTGTCGTTTAGCTAGTTAGATGCAAAGTTTGATGACTTTGTAATTTCCAACTGAATTTAATGAATCATTATACTGCTTACTAAAATAATGAAATATATTTGTTCTGATGATCAGATAGCTACACTTCTGAGGCCTTGGGTGTTCTGATGTCCAAGCACACTCATCCCTCCATGGGCCACCTGAAAATCCAGCAACCAATGGGTCAAGGTTTGTTTTCAGATTCTACTCCAGCACAATGGCCGACACTGATTCTGATGGGTCAGTGCTTGTGTCTTACAGATTGACCAACATTCTGACCTTAACTTCTGGGTATACAAATTCAAAGATAAGTCTTGAATCCATAAATAAATACAAGAAAAAAACGGCTAAGTAGCAAAACTTTCAAAACAAGTCTAAATTGAGAACATAAAACATATTTCTAGATATATGTTACAGGAAGGGATTTTATGTAAGGAATAGATGAAAAGAGAACAACAGTGGGTTGCAAATTGAAAGCCCATCTCAGAAGAAGTGTTCCATATGAAAGTGGATTCATTTTACCTATAAGGTCAGGACTCCACAACACTTAAGTGTTACAGAAGTCAGCCAGGCTGACTTTTTACTGAACATTGAGTTGAAATCCATGCAATATTCCCTATATTTGCACCCTTTGATAGCTCTATGTGCTCATCCCCTACCTGAACCATCTACTTCTTGCATAAATTTCTGGTAAATATCCATCACGTAAGTAAATCTCCATGGTTATTGAACTTCTGTGGGAGTTCCCTCTCCACCACTACTTTTTCCAGTGGAAACTCAGTCATCAGCATTCTCCTACTTCTCAATTTACAACTTAGAACAGGGTCAGAGCTGACACACCATTTCTGAAAGCTTCCAATCTCTGCATGAGAGACCAAGACAAGTATTCCCAGAGGCCCAGGGGCGAGCGGGTGGGCAGGTAGGGGTGTGTGTGTGTGTGTGTGTGTGTGTGTGTGTGTGTGTGTGTGTGTATGGACTGGCAGGGCAAAGGGAGATAGAATATGAAGAAGCAGTTAAAGCTGTATTTTGTTCTGAGACAGGGCCGCACTCTGTTGCTTAGGCTGTAGTGTAGTGACTCAATTTCAGCTCACTGCAGCATTGACCTCCTGGGCTCAAGCAATCCTACCTTAGCCTCCCAAGTAGCTGAAACTGCAGTTGGGCACCACGTTGCCTAGCTAATTTTTGCAGAGACAGTGGTAGCCTTGTTGCTCAGGCTCATCTGGAACTCCTGAGCTCATGCAATATGCCTGCCTCAGTCTCCCAAAGTGCAGGGATTACAGGCATGTGCCACCACGCCCTGCTGAAGCTGAATTCTTTGAGGCTCAGAGCTTCTTCATTAAATTCTTTCCCTTTCATAGTACTGTAGGCCGTAATGAGAAATTTAATGGTACTTTGCTTTGGTGCATGCTTACTGTGAGAGGAGTGCATGCTGTAGAGGAATGTATTAACTGCTGGAAATCAATGAAATCCTCATAAAAGACAACTGAAATAGATGTTGTTAACTATGCCATTTACCATTGCTTCTATTAAACAAAAAATTAATTGGAAGGACATTAAACTGAGACAGCTCTAGTGCCTTGGATCCCTACAAAAACACACTGAAGCTCGACCCAAATGGTAAAATAAAACTTAAGTATAATCAATCAGAAACAACAAACTAACCTCTAAGGAGAGACTTTCCTCCAGATCATACGCAAATAAGGTAAACACCTAGCAGCACCAATCAAGTACTATCTGTACTTGACTTCTCCAGCTTCTGAAGCAGAGCTTTCTAAACCCTGTTCTGGTTCTGAGTGTGACCCGACCCATGACTTGATCTTTGCTCAAATAAACGCTGTTAAATTTAACTTGCCTAAAGTTTTTTGTCTAATGCTTCTATTCAAGAGTTTATGTTGATGGCTCTATTCTATCCCCTTTGACAAAGGAGTAGTATTTTACATGGTACCTTTAAGTTGGGCATGATACCTGAGGCCTCCCACTGTTTTGAGGAGGCTGTGTCTTACCTGATGTTAGCGCCAGGTTTGTAGCCTCTAATTGTTCACTCCAGAGTTTTTCATGGTGTTTTTCCTAGGAGACCTAAGTGGCTTGCTATTGGGATCATAATAGCCTCTCAGGGGGAGAACATTGCTGATTTTGAGCCATTGCTATGCATTGCATTATGATGGCTTTTTCTCTTTGATCAAGAATTGCTGAGATCATCCAGTCTGATAACTACATTAACTTTTACTATCTTTCACATTCAAATTGTGTCAATATTAAGCTTTGAGAGTAGCTACAGTGGTCTCAGGGAGGGGTTCAGTGAAGTTAAGTAAGCCAATAGGGCAGCTCAGTCTTCTTTAAGATGTATTGCCTTTTCCTGGTAACACATGGGAAATATTCTTGGAAACTGTTCTCAGATCTCTCCTAAGGGCCGCTTTTAAACCTTCTGCTTTGTCCTCCCTATGTCTGCCTTTTCCCAAGGGATCTGGAATGCATCTCAGTGAGTTCATTTTTCACTGACATCTTGTCAAGACAGAGGTCAGATGCTAGCACAGATGAATACCTCTTGGACAGGTCTGCACTGTGTTAGGCAGAAAAGTGCCTATCTTTAATGGCAAATTATTCTCTTTCCTTGACCAAAGAATATTTTCTGTAGTTGTTTCATAGACTATAATGACTATAACACATAAATCCAGAGCCAGTCATTCAGAACTTCTTGTCCAAAAACTTTTGATGGTCAAAATCAGATCTTCACTCATTGACATCACTGGGTGACAAACCTCAAGAGAAAGCCCTACCTTTCTCAGTTCACAAGACTGGTCATGAATAAAAGAAGCAATAGAGTCAGTCTTTAGAGAATAAATTTCTGTTTTAACTCTACAAAAATCTTCTCTTTTTTTTTGGACTAGTTTGTATTTATTTGCTTCACTTCTCTTTTTTCTAACTCACAGAAAATAATACTGATCTAAATATTCTAGCATGGTTTCCAGCATATGTTATGACCTCAATATATATTAGATAAATGATTAAAACTAATACAGTGATGAGTCAATGTGAGGAAATGGTTGCAAACTCCTTCAGAATTTAATGCACGGTAATGCTAGAGTTATAAGGTGAATTATTATGTGTGTGTAAAGCATACAAGAGGATCATGTATTAATGAGACCAAGGCGAAGATGATTTCTTAAACAGCAGCTAACCCTCTTAAAGAGTGCTTACAAAGGGCAACAACTAAAAGGTCTAGAAGACTCCTAAATCTCATAAGTACTTCCCCTACACACATATTTGACAGGGAACCTAAAACCCAGAAAGGTTGAATGACAGATGAAAGGTCAAATACCATTTATATTTAATAAAAACAAACCAACAAAGTACCTCCCCATCACTTTTGTCCCTTTATTCAATTGGATTTTTCTTAACAACTCATTAATACATAATATACTGTATATTTATTTATTTATTAATTTAATTTTCTGTATACTGATACAAGAACATTAGATGAGATAGGTAATTTTTGTTTTGCTTACTACTTTGCCTAGAAGAGAGACTGGCATATAACAGGGTATTCAACAAATATTTGTTGAATCATTGGCTGGATGGATGAATAGTACATAGAACCCAGAATGTACATTTCTTAATTCCAATTCCACAGTTCATTTCATTATATCACATTACCTCTCTATAAAGTTAGTTTGCCACTTTATGCTTTACCATGTTATAAAACAGAATCAAACAATGAATCCTGAATCAATGATTTCAAGCTTACTCTTTACCCGATTAGAAAAAATATAGATAGCTGAACTCCTTGCTACCATTTCAGTAGAAGCAGAAATTGAATTATTCCAAGTATGAAAGAATAAATGAAGGTATACACAGCTAGCATGCACAACAAGCATGGAAACCTTACCCTGACTTCAAAAAAGAAAAAAGTCTAGGCATGGTGAGTCACATCTTAATTCCAGTACTTTGGTAGGCAAAAATAGGAGAATTGCCTGAATCCACGAGTTCAAGACCAACCTGGGCAACATAGCAAGACCCCATCTCTACAAAAAAATTTAAAAATTAGCTGAGCACGGTGGTATGTACCTGTGGAGTTTAGTACATGAATTTGATTTTGGTTTTGTACAGATTTCCCTCATTAGTCTCCATGTAAAGGGTATTATAAGCCTGAAGGAAGGTGCTTTCTACATACCAGTGTGTATCATGCATGCAGCTATCTGAGAAGGTGAGAGGAAAGACTCGCTTGAGTCCATAAGGTTAAAACTGCAGTAAACTATGTTTTTGCTACTGTACTCCACTCTGGCCAACAGAGCAAGACAATTTTATACACACACACACACACACACACACACACACACACACATATATATATATATATATGTAGTATTGTCCTTCTTAACAGACACTGGTTCATCTAATGATGCATTTGCCTAAATAGGCATTCCTGAAGCTCAAAGATTGTACAAGGCAGATATGGAAGTGAGGGTATTATTTGACAAGTCCTGTATTCCAAGTAATATTCTATGTACTTTAAGTCTGCTATGTGGATAAATTCTCACAATGACCCTATGAGGTGCTCATTTTATTGACAAGAAAATTGGGCAAAGAGAGATTAATTATCTTGCCTAGGGTCATACAATTGACAAATAGATGTTAAGATAGACGGTAAACCTAAGTCATTACCTCTGACTTCAAAAACCCATGTTTATAAGCATCATACTATATCATGCTAATAATTTTCAAAAGAGGATTAAAGCTGTATATAAAAAATCATGCCCTGAAAAATGAGTCAGCCCACAGTGGGTCACCTCTTGCCTACACATTTCCTATTCTGCTTTTCTGGTGCTAGTCCTCCAGAAACAGAAAAATATTTAATGTATGTTCTAGCAATCTGCTTCTGACAACTGGGTTAAATTTGGCATCATAAGCTGTTGACACAATTAAGACCAGCATGTGTTTAAAGTTAGTGTAGTTTTAATAGGCAGAGAGTGATGAAAGGATGCTGACACAATATGTGTTTATAAAAATAATGATCTGAAATTTACTTACCCTTACTAAACTCATGACTAAAGGAAAAATAAAATCATATTTGAAAGGAAGCAATGGGTTTAAAGCAGTGTTATTGTACACATTTAGTTATGAGTTTTAATTTGTGTAAAATTATGTGTTTTTCTTTACGATGCAGTACTTTTAATAATCATAGTTTTATTTTATATGTTTGTGCAAAAACTGTCATTTCTAGGATATCTTCAAACTTCAATCTTTGTATTTCTCTGCTCGATGCAAGAATCAGAACTGACTTCTTGAGATCTCACCAGATTCTGCTTCTCTAGCATCCAAATATAGGCACATAAAAATGTCATCTTCTGTAAGAAAGCTTCCCTAATTAGCAGGTAAAAAAGATAAAAAAAAGAAAAAAAAAAAACTTCATAAAAACTTAAAGCTAAATCATACTTGCATTCATTAGTAATTTGCAAAAGGTTTCTAATACTTTGCATATACTCAGTATTCTGTATTTTAATACATGTAGCTATTAATTTGTTTCAAATATATGCAAAAAACGGTAGAAGTTCTTGCTATAAACTTTTATTTCTCCGGGACCTTTTCTTAAGTCTTATTATCCATACAGTGAAGGCTCTACAATTTGTAACTCACATACTGACCTTACACATGAATACCAAACATCTGATTAGCGACTTGACATTCCCACTGGGAAATCTAAAAAGCACCTAAATTGTAACTCACTTCAAAATAGAATGATTTTTCTAAACTTGCCATCACCTCAAGTTTTCCTCATCTAAGCTAATTAAACTATAAGTCAACTAGATGCTAAAATCAAAATTCTAGGAATTACCCTCATTTTTTTTTCCTTCATTCCTGATCTTAGGTTGCATGTCCCTATCAGGAAAGCATGAAAGGAGACTTTTGTTCAAGTAATTTATTAGGGACTGTTCTATTTCAGTGGTTCTCAACTTAAGCATGCATCAAAATCACCTGGAGAACACAAAGACCTGAACCCTGTCTCCAGTAGGAGATGATGGTTACTTTTATGTATCAACTCAACTAAGCCATGCAATAGGCACCAACTTAAACATTATTTCAGGGTTTTATGAGGGTGTTTCCAGGAGAGCTTAGCATTTGAATTGGAGAAAGTAAAGCAGATGACCCTCCCGAATTGGTTGGCATCATCCAATCCATCAAAGACCTTAATAGAACAAAAAGAAGGAAGAAGATTGGAGATTCTTTCTACCTGACTGACAAGTTGGTATGTCAGTCTCCTACCTCAGTGTCCCTGGTTCTCAGGCTTTCAAACTAAATTACTGTATTAGTTTTCCAGGTTTCATCTTGAAGACAGTGGGCCATGGGACTTCTCAGCCTCCATAATCAAGTGAACGAATACCTTATAGTAAAGCTCTGTCTCTGCTCGTCTACTGTGCATATGTTTCTAAAAATAATCATGTGAGATTTACTTTTCCTTACTAAACTCATGACTTAAAGGAAAAATTAAAAAAACTATGTTTGCTAGGAAGCAATGGCGTTTAAGGCATTAATAGCTATATACATTCAATCATAAATTTTGATATTTTGTATAAAATTATACATTTTTTCTTTACAATGCAATATTTGTCATGGCCATTAAAATAGTTTCATATGTATGTATATGTTTGTGCAAAAACTGTCATTTCTGGGATATCCTCAAATTTTAATCTTTGTATTTTCTGCTTAATGCATGGATGTATCTCCCATTGGTTCTGGTTGTCAGTTACAGTACTAACATATTACCAGGTAATATTGATAATACTCTTTCCAGGACCACACTTCCAGAAACACTTCTTTAAGGAGAAAGGGGATGAAAGAAGATGGATGGGAAGAGGGGAGAAATCACAAAAACATTGTTCAGATGGAACTGAGTGATTGACAGAGCCAGCTGTAAGCTTTTGGCAGCCATGATTCCCAACAACTAGAGAATGACTATCCAGCCAGCACAGTGAGTCTGGACAGGTCACCGATAGCACCCACTATACCCAATGAATCTTTTTTTTTTTTTTTTCAGACAGCTTTTCAAATACAATTCCAGAATAGGTCCTGAGTCTCTCCATTTACTATATCTACTGCTACCATCCCAGTTCATTGCCGCTTCTCAGCAGATGGCAATTCCTTTCTCAGACAGAATGCCTTTAACAGTGTTTTATCTACAGCAGGAGTCAAATTTCTGGTATTCAATTTAGGATCCACAAGTGCGAGTAACAGTGACATTTTAGTTTAAAATGTTCAGCTGCAAGTTCAAGGTCAATGTCTAAAACAAAGACCTGATAAAATAGCCTCTAACTGGTGTAGCCTTACTGTCCTACAATGCACTCTCTGTGCACCAGTCAAAGGGATTTTTTTTTTAAGCAGAAAACAGGTTATGCCACCTCACAATGCCATGACCAACAAGGTCCCAGATTCTTCCGGCTCAAGGCATTTGCAACTTTCTATTTCTTCTTCCTGAAAGCTTTTCCTCCACCATCACTGCAAGTCTTACCATTACTTTTCCTACTCTGAGATATAGATGGATGACTATCTCTCATCATTGAAGTCTCAACCTGAATGCAGTTTTCACAAAGAGACCTGCAGAGATCATTCTACCTAAAACAGCTTCACACCCAGTCATTGCATCAGGTTTTCTTGCTTTATTTTCTTCATAGCATCTAACCTATCAGAATTTAGCAGGTTTATTTATGTTTCCCTGTTTCTCATTTCTCCTCCTTGAGAATATGAGTTCTACAAATTCAGACTTCAGTGCACTGCTGTGTCTCCTGAATCTGGAAGAATGTGTTTGGCACGTCATAGATGCTGGACAAGTACTTCTGAGTAATTAATAATGTATATGGTTTAAGAATATTTTACTTTTTAGCCTCCAATTGTTCTACTGGCTACAGCCAGATTTTCAGTTATTTTATTGTAAGCCATGCATTGTCAGTTTGGACTAGAAGGATCCCAAGAACCAATCTGATGATGAATTTAGTCAAAGTAATCAGCATAGTTTATATTGGGACAGTTTCATTAGGTTAATGAATACATCTGTATTTTTTGACACCTAGACCATCCATCAAAAAAAAAGACCAGCTGGGTGCAGTGGCTCACATCTGTAATCCCAGCACTTTGGGAAGCCAATGAGGGTGAATCATGAGATCAGGAGTTCAAGGTGGGCTTGGCCAACATGGTGAAACCCTATCTCTACTACAAATACAAAAATTAGCTGGGAGTGGTGGCACACACCTACAGTCCCAGCTACTTGGGAGGCTGAGGCAGGAGAATCACTTGAACCTTGGAGGTGGACGTTTCAGTGAGCTGAGATTACACCACTGCACTGCAGCCTGGGTGACAGAACGAGACTGTCAAAAAAAAAAAAAAAAAAGACCAAGCTGATTGGTTTGATTAAAGTTACACTTAGAATGGTTCTACAAATATTGGTGTTACTGACAATGTGGCATAATGTGATCCTATTAGTGCCTGAATGCTAGAACATAAGAAAATGAATCTAAACACTATTGGTAGCATTTCTCTACTTAAGGCAATTCCTGTCTGCCTCATGGTGATAGCCATGAAAATATGGTTAGAAAAAAATCAAAGCAGATAAAATATCTATTCAAATACCAGAGCAAATTGCGTCCAAAAATAATTCAAAATCATATAGGATTGGAGAGCAAGAAAGCTAAGGAACATACAGGAATTGAACATTTGGGCAACAAAATGTGACCGATAAAACGTTTCCCCTTTAGACAGGCTTCAGTGGTTCTTGGTCACTAAACCATCAGCTTCGGTATCAACATCTGTACCACATGGGAGCTTTCCAGAAATGTTAAATAACTAGAGCCCACTGGCGAACTAATGAAGAAGAAACCTTGGGTATAGAGTAGATGATTCCTATGTTCACTCAAGTTTGAGAACCACTGTTCTAGGGCAAGAGCCAATCCATCGGCTGGTAGTGAGAAGTTAATTATATTTTGTTTTTAAGGCACCTGCACCTGGAAGTGCAAGGTATGGAATGAAGTGAGCATCTGACACTCAGCTTTCAACTAACCAGTCTTCAACAGAATACTTTGTCTACCTATTTTCTATGTCTAAATAAAATATAACACCTGATCTACACCGTCACAGGTATTGTTACACAAACTGAAGGTGAAAAAGCGCTCCAGAAAAGCACAGATTCTCAGAATGAAGATACAATTCAGGGAGCTAAGTTAAATTTTGCTCTCAGCATAAATTTCTAAGCAATTATAACCTGTTTTGCCAAGTGATGAAGCTTTACCTGAATTGCCTTAAATATATATTTGATCATATTCAGCAATGTTGTCAAGAAGAGGGCTGGTGGGGAGGAGCTCCGTTTCTGAGGGGAACACCAATCCACTCATCAATCTGCCTAGTTGTGCTATCATTTCCTCTAATAAGAGGGCTGTAATTGTCACTCACAATGACTTGACACATCACTGCTGATTAGTACTGGAGACAAAGATGTCTCAGGAGCAAAGTGAGACAAAGATCACCTTATCCAGTCTTTGCTCGCTTCATGCCTAATTAGGTGGATAGCTACAACCTTTTATTGTGATAAATGACGACTCCACCGTCTACATGCACACAAACATACTTGAACATGCACGTATACACATGCAAACACTTCATCACCTTAATAGAGAAACTCTGTGTCAATTAAAAATAAAGGCATTTCATTTTCATGTATTATTGAATAGGATTATTCATCTGCACATTTCTCCTACTCAGTAAAAGGTTTTTATAGGAACTGTAATATGGTTACATGAATTTTCAAGCTCTTTTGCCTTTCAACTCTACAATGTGGCCTAATTCTACATAGTTATTTTTTTTCACCCCCTGTGATTGTTCCACATGTCCTCTGGTTCAACCAAAGTAAATTTGTTATCTTCTACTAAATCAAAATAAAGTTGATTTCCATCTTTACTCAAGCTGTTTTCTTTCCCCAGAACCACCTTAAGTCCCTTCTTTTCACATCCCCCAAAATGACCTATGTTCTGAGAGTCTCTTCAAATTCTAACTCAAGTCCCATTTTCTCCAAAAGTGTTGGTAAACTATTTTAGTTCATGTTTTCATTTTGTGAACTCCTATGCAATTCACTATTTTCCTGGCTCATTGGTCATTTATAAAACAATATAAAACAAAAATGTAATTTGCATTATTACATGCTGCTGCCATCGATTCTGTAAGTACTAAGATCTTTTAGTTTAGAGAACATGATTTGTGCTTCATTCCCATGCTCCAAATATCTGGTTCACGGTAAGAACCGAATACATATTATTGTTTGAGGATTTAAAACAAACACTTGATAGAATAATAATCCATTTCTTAACATAAAAATTAAATGTTTTTTTCCCCTGTCATCTTTAGAGGAAAGACACAACCAGTACAATCACTGACTTTGCGTACAATCACTGACTTTCTGTATGACTGTAGATCTTTATTTTTCTAATTCCTGAACAATTCTATAAATCTGTTAGTCACCAGAAAGCTATTCAAATATGTTCAGTGTATCCTATTATCTAAGGCAACAAAATAGAGCTGTATGTTACAATTATTTCTTCAATGAAAAATGTCAACATAAAATAGTCTTGGAATGAAGAAAAAATTCTTAATATCAAAGTATAATATCTCCTGAAGGCTCAAACAAAAATTTTATATAATTTAAAACTATGGACAAATAGAGGGTGTTCCTTCCAAATTCTAGATGAACAACTTAAACAAAGAGTGATATGGTTTGGCAGTGTCCTCACCCAAATCTTGTCTTAAATTGAGTTCTCAGAATCCCCATGTGTCATGGGAGGAAATAGGTGGAGACAACATAATCATGGGGGCAGTTTCCCCTATCCTGTTCTAGTGACAATGAGTTAGCTCTCACGAGATCTGATGGTTTCATACGGGCTTCCCCCTCACTGGGTACTCATTCCTCTCCTTCCTGCCACCATTTGAAGAAGGATGTGTTTGCTTCCCCTTCTGCCATGATTTTAAGTTTCCTGAGGCCTCCACAGTCCTGCAGAACTGTGAGCCAATTAAACCTCTTTCCTTTGTAAATTACCCAGTCTTGGGCAGTTCTTTATAGGAGCATGAGAAGAAACTAATACAGTAAATAGGTACCACAGAGAATAAGGTGCTGCTATTAGAAAGATACTGAAAATGTGGAAGTAACCTTAGAACTGGGTAAGAGGCAGACATTGGAACAGTTTGGAGGGCTCAGAAGAAAGGAAAATGTGGGAAAGTTTGGAATGTCCTAGATACTTGGAGGGCTCAGAAAACAAAGATGTGGGAAAGTTTGAAACTTTCTGCAAATATATTGAATGGTTTTGACCATAACTGATAGTGATAGGGTCTAATTAAGCCCAGGCTGAGGTGGTCTCAGATGGAGGAGAACTTGTTGAGAACTGAAGTAAAGATCACTCTTGTTATGCAAAGAGACTGGTAGCATTTTGCTTCTGCCCCAGAGATCTCTGGAGCTTTGAACTTGAGAGAGATAATTTAGGATATCTGGCAGAAGAAATTTCTATGCTACGAAGCATTCAGCAGAACATAAAAGTTTGAAAAATTTGCAGCCTGGTGATGTGACAGAAATTAACAACCCATTTCCTGGGGAGAAATTCAAGCCAGCTGCAGAAATTTGCATAAGTAACAAGGAGCTGAATGTTAAACACCTGCACAATGGGAAAAATATTTCCTGAGCATCTCAGAGACTTCACAACAGACCCTACCATCACAGGTCTGGAGGCCTAGGAAGAAAAAATAATTTCCTTGACTTAACCAAGGGCCATTCCTGCTGTTTGCAGCCTAGGGACTTGGTGACCAGTGTCCCAGATACTCCAGTCATTGTTAAAAGGGGCCATGGTACAGCTTGAGCCGTGGCATCAGTGTGTGCAAGCCAAAGCCTTGGCAGCTTCCATGTTGTGGAAGCCATATGGGTGCACACCAGTGAGCCAGTGGGTGGACAGAAGTCAAGAACTGAGATTTGGAAAGCTCTACCTTTATTTCTGAAGATGTAAGGAGACACCTGGATGTCCACACAGAAGTTTGCTGCAAAAGCAGAGCTCTCATGGAGAACCTCTGCGAGGGCAGTAGGGAAGGAAATAGTGGAGTAGAAGCCCCCACACAGGGTCCCCAATGGGGTACTGACTAGTGGAGATATGAAAAGAGGGCCACCATTCTCCAGACCCCATGACAGCATACACTGTGCAACTGGAAAAGCCATAGACACTCAAAGCCAGCCCATGAAAACAGCCAGGAGGGGGGCTGTACCCTGCAAAGCCACAGCAGTTGAGCCCCCCAAGATCATGAGAGCTCATCTCTTGCATCAGCATGACCTGCATGTAAGACATGAAGTCAAGGGAGGTCATTTTAGAATTTAAAGGTTTAATGAATCTCCTGTTGGATTTTGGACTTGCATGGGGACTGTAGCTCCTTTGTTTTGATCAATTTCTCCCATTTGGAACAAGTGTATTTACCCAATGCCTATACCCACACTGTATCTAGGAAGTAATCATCTTGCTTTTGATTTTACAGACCCATAGGTGGAAGGGACTTGCCTTACCTCAGATGAGACTTTTGACTCAAACTTTTGAGTTAACACTGGAATGAGTTAAGACTTCAGGAGATTGTTGGAAGAGCATGACTGTGTTTTGAATTTTGAGGACAGGAGATTTGGGAGAGGCCAGGAGAAGAATAATATGGTTTGGCTGTGTCCCTGCGCAAATCTCGTATTGTAGCTCCTGTAAACCCTACATGTCCTAGAAGGGACCAGGTGGATATAATTAAATTATGGAGACAGTTACCCCCAACCTGTTCTCATGATAGTGAGTTCTCATGAGATCTGATGGTTTTATAATGGGCTTCCCTCTTCACTGGGCACTCATTCTCTTCCTGCTACCATGAGAAGGACATGTTTGCTTCCACTTCTGCCATAATTCTAAGTTTCCTGAGGCCTCCTGTGTGAGTCAATTAAACCATTTTCCTTTATAAATTACCCAGTCTTGGGTATCTTTCCATAGCAGTATGAGAAGGGACTAAACGAGATAACAAGCTTTATTTTTTCTCATGGTGCCATCTGAATCTTTTTGAAATATTTTTAAATGTTATGCCCAGGTGAAAAGATTTTTTTAAACAATAAAATGTGTACCATAAGAAAGCTTGAGTCAATGTTACTTTTGAAGCATTTTCATTAAAAATCAGTTTTGAATTCATTTAAGGGATGGAAATATACCTTAAAATACATATTATATATAGACATATGGATTTCTCTTTATCTATATAAACTGATAGTTAATTTTAAATGAATTTACTCCGAAGCCATTTCAATTGTTAAAGTGAAGATTCTCTTTGAAGCTGTAATTTTAGTTTCATGGTCAAAATTATAGCCCTGAAATAGGATTGTAGGCTATCATAACAAATATCAAAACAAAATCTGCCTCTTGAAAATATTCAGTCATATTACCTTACACATTTTCAATGCAGTGAAATCAGCAGTTTAACTCTTGAGTGAAACAAATATCTACCAGCAACATTTTCTCTATTTAAAATCCACATTTTAAAATTTGTATAAAAAAAAACAGTTTGAAAGTAAGAGAAAAGGATAGAGAATAAATCACTTTGAAGTGGTTGGGCATTCTGAATGATGTTTTAAAACTGAGTTATTCTTCTGTTTGGAAAACAAACAGGACTATAATATAAATTGTGTTTCTCCCAGAAATTTCTTTCAGAATTCATGGAAACAATCAGTTTATCCAAGGCCATACATGGTATTGTGTTAAATAACCCACTATTCTCACTTTATTATGAAACACTCATGGGATGTTAAGTAACCTAAATTCAATCATTTGTATCAGTGAATCAATTATTAAAGTATGTTTAAAAAGCTATTTACCTATGAAAAAATATAAACTAAGACATTTAAGAAACGATGCATATTATTCAGCTTCATAGGATTCTACAAAGGAAGAAACAGTTTAATATTGAGCAGTAAAATAAAAAGATCAATATGTAAATATATGTACCATATACATATACACATATATACATATATAGTATATGTACACACATACATAAACACGTAGTAAATTGTAGAAGTCATTTTTTCCAATCAAAAACATTTTTTTGCCTTTCTGAAGTCTATTAAATGCATTGGATAAATTACTCATCGAATCACAAGGAAGACCACAGAGAATTTTTTTTAAATGATGTCACTAAGAGAACATATTTCTAATTTTTCAAATAATTTTGATAAGGTTTGATTCAAAGTACTAAATTATTTTGTAAAATATGGTCACATAAATATTTTACCAATTTTGTCTCAGAAACATTTTGGTATAGAAGGTACATAATGGCTTGTGGGCTTGTCATAAGTGTTTGAAATTAAGCTGTTCAGTAACAAACAGATGAGCGCCACACACAATCCTTAGTCACACAAAAAGTTTGGAAACACTGCCTGGGATTAGTGGTTCTTAAGTTTCAATGAGTATCAGACTTACCCAGTGGACTTGTGAAAACAGATTGCCGAGTTCCATCCCAGAGTCTGATTTAGTAAATCTGAAACACAAACTTCTAGCAAGTTCCCAAACAATGTTAAGGTTTCTGGTCTGGAACTACCACATTTTGAGAACCACTACTATTAATCCTTATTAAATGTTTTATGTTACAGGTGGAGTATGAGGTGAACTGAACTTCAAATTGTTTAAAAACTTTCTGACAAGAGCTGGAGAGTTCGTATTCTGTGATGCTAATTGAAGATGGATCCATCTGCTATATAGAGAGGAGGGCAGGAGGCTAATATTCAATTACAAAAATTGCCACATCCAATGTGTTCCCACCTCTGTGGAAGCTCCGCCCTCCTCCACACAGTGCTAAGCCACAGGAGAGAGACCCATTTTCTGCAGAAGCCACTTTGTATGTACTCAAGCACATAGGCCCTGGGAGTTCTGTGCTGGAGCTTGGCAAACCTGACCTGCTTATTCTAAGAGGTAAAACCATCTTCAATGAAATCTCAGTACCTTGGGAGGGTGATATCAGAGAACTGCTTGAGCCCAGGAGTTCAAGACTAGCTTGGGCAATGTAGCAGGCTGCCATCTCTACAAAAAAAATTGAATAAAAAGTTCAATAAAAAATTAGCTAGGCATGGGGGCACACACCTGTAGTCCCAGTTACTTGGGAAGCTGAGGCAGGAGGACTGCTTCAGCCTAGGAGTTTAAGGCTGCAGTGAGCTGCAATCACACCACTACACTCCAGCCTAGGAAACAGAATGAGACTGTGTCTCAAAAGAAGAAATATATAACCTCAATGTCATTGGACAGGGCACGTTCTTGCTATTTATCATAGGTCTCATAATTACCTCACCCTAGTGGTCATTTGTGTTTAGAATCCCTCTATAAAGTGTGGCAGAAATGTTTATGGTTTGAAATTTTCTTTTCTTTTTTTTTTGCTATTGATATTATTTATTAGAGAAATATATCTTATATTTTGGGGAGATTTTTAATTGGGATAAATGTTGTATTTTATAAAGTGCTTTTATTTCTTTTTTTCTTTCTCTCTTGCTTTCTCTTTTTGTCTCTTTTTTTTCTTTTTAATTGCATTTTAGGATTTGGGGTACATGTGAAGAACATGCAAGATTGTTGCATAGGTACATACATGGCAGTGTGATTTGCTGCCTTCCTTCCCCTCAGTTATATCTGTCATTTCTCCCCATGCTATCTCTCCCCAACTCCCAACCCCCATCCCTCCCCCATTTCCCCACAACGGACCCCAGTGTGTAGTGCTCCCCTCCTTGTGTCCATGTGTTCTCATTGTTCAACACCCGCCTATGAGTGAGAACATGTGGTGTTTGATTTTCTGTTCTTGTGTCAGTTTGCTGAGAATGATGGTTTCCAGGTTCATCCATGTCCCTACAAAGGACACGAACTCATCGTTTTTGATGGCTGTGTAATATTCCATGGTGCATATGTACCACATTTTTCCCTGTCCAGTCTATCATCAGTGGGCATTTGGGTTGGTTCCAGGTCTTTGCTATTGTAAACAGTGCTGCAATGAACATTGTTGTGCATGTGTCTTTACAGTAGAACGATTTATAATCCTTTGGATATATACCCAGTAATGAGATTGCTGGGTCAAATGGGATTTCTATTTTTAGGTCACTGAGGAATCGCCACACTGTCTTCCACAATGGTTGAACTAATTTACACTCCCACCAACAGTGTAAAAGTGTTCCTATTTCTCCACATCCTCTCCAGCATCTGTTGTCTCCAGATTTTTTAATGATCGCCATTCTAACTGGTGTGAGATGGGGTTTGGAATTTTCAAAACAGCTGGCTATGAATCAACCTCCAGGGCTCTAAAAGAGATGCCTTAGCCTTACCATGGATCTTTGGGTATGAGGACCATGGCTTAGCAGTGTAATAGTTAAAACTTGTTTTGAAAATGTGTACCAAACACCCCGACAGGTGGACTTGCTAAGTGGAGGTAATGAATGTGGACTAGGTGCATGCGGGAGATACGTGCCAGTGAGTTTTGTTTCACTGTAATTAAAGCTGAGGAACACTTTCTGGCACTAGCTAACTGCCAGAAAGCTTGATCTATTCAATCCTTTTTGATGGCAAAACCCTATTATTATTAAACAGGAGATTATATATTCTCATTTGGCTATGGCAGAGGGCTATGCATATGGCTAATCTAAGAGTAGTTCCACATCATTAATATGTACATTTTAAATTTTAGAAAAAAAATTTTTAGTAATGTTTGGAATTGCTATCTGTCTTTCAGGGGACCAATTCAGTTAGCCTTGCTTACTACAATAGTAATGAAAAGATTTTAGAAGTGTACCCCAAACTGGCAAGCTAGATGAACATGTGCCACTTGGTTCATAGCTAGTTTCTGTTTGCAAAGTCAATGGCTAATAAAAGGGCAATGAAGTTGCAAATTACTTTTAATTATTCTTGGCAAGTTTCTCAATGAAGTGATTAGAAAAATGTTAATAGTGGAATAACTATTTCATGTCTACTCACTACTTATGCTAAATAGTAGAGTGTACCAAACTTAATACTGAAATTGACTACATTTGGAAAGAAAGTTTTTTAAGCTATTAAGGCTGTTTTTAAGTTAGTACAATAGGAATTCTTAAACAAGTCCATGAAAGATGCCCAGAAGACTTACTAAAATTATCTGCATAAATTTTGGGGTATACAGGGTTTTTGTTTGAGGGTACACAGGTACACGCAGAGTTTTGGTAGGTATTATTTGTAATCCTATCCAATTCTTTAAAAGTCAGAGCCCCCCAATAGAACTTTCATTTATGAGATTTGCAAAATGTAAGCAGACCTACGGCACCAGACCTTGCCCATTTTGCTCCCTTGGAAGCCTCACTGAGCCAATGTGGGGCTTTTCCCCCTAGGAAACCTACGTCCAGCCTCCACATCTGCTGCAGCATAGCATCCCAATCAGTCAATACCAAGCACTTGGCACTGTCATGTAAAGGAAACCTATTTCCTTTTTTGTTTGGGAAACACTATGCTTTGAATACCTCCCAAAATGATACTACGAGCATGATTAAATAACCCACCAGTCTGAAATGAATTTAAACTATTTCCATTGCAGATATCTACTGATGTAGAAGAAGGTATCAGACTGAATTCTGAGGTATTTTAGGATTTTTTTAAAATGTTCTTTTCAAATCACTTCATTAGGGAACATGCAAGCCTCCCTTTGTTCGATCTTCAGACACTCCTTCGCGGACCTCCTGCTACCCAGGGCTTTGAACACCACTGTAGGCCACAGTCCTACCACATTAGGATGACTCCCTGGTTTATATATTCAGCCCAAATTCTCCATCCTAACTCCAGATTTGTATATTTTCAGTCAAGACAACATCTCCACTTAAATGTGGCAACTCGTCTAGCCAAAAGCAAAACCATGGATAGATCAATAAATCCTCTTCTATTATAAGCTTCCTTATCTTGGGTGATAGCAATTCCACCCCTCTAGTTTCTCCGGCCCAAAAATCTTGTTGTTGTAATAGTTCTGTCTCAGACCCCACATGTAATTTGTCATCAAATTGTTTGATTCAGCTCAGAATATAACCAGGATGTAACTGTTACCACGTCTCACCACTTCGGCTGCCACCACCCTTGTCTGAGCCTTCATCCTCTCTAAACTGGATTGTTGCCCCAGCTTCTTAGCTGGCTTCCCTGCATTCACACTATCCCTGCCATAATCCCGTACAACAAAGCAGCCAGAATGATGTGCTTGGTCAGATTGTATTTCTCCTTCTTTGGCTTTTCATTTCATACAAAGCAAAATCCAAAGTCCTTACACTAGACTGCAAGCAACTACATGATCTGTCTCACTTCCACTCACAGCTCATGCCCTACTAATTCCCCATTGCTCACTTCACTCTAGATAAACTGATCATCATGCTATGCTTTGAAAGCAACAGTCACGTTTCTGCCTTGGAGGTTTTGCATTGTCCGTTGCTTGCCACTGTTTGTTTCCTCTGCCTAAAATATTCTCCTCCCAGAAATCTCCATGGATAACTTTTTGACCTCCTTGAAATTTTATTTAAATCTCATTTTCCTAGTAAAGCCTGATCAGAATTTTCTTATACCAAGACTTGCCCTATGCCCTAAGTGAAATCTATATTGTATTTTCTTCACTACACTCATAACCATCTAATAAACTATCACTTATTGTAGCCATTATTTTTGCCTCTCTCCGCCTTCTAAAATGTAAGTCCATGAGGATAAGGATATTCATCTCTTTTGCTCACTGTTGTATCCCAAGTAATTGGAACAGTGCCTTATATAAAGTAGGGGCTAAATAAATCTGTGTTGAATGAAATTGGATTATCCTTAGTCTATGAAGGTAGAAAAAATAGGTTTCTTGGGTCCCAACAGGGACATTAACTTTAACAGTTACAGTTATATAGCTTCAGTTTAGAACAACTACAGCATTTTGTACCAGTCAACAATTTTATCTATAAATGGGTGAATAATTCAAGTGTAGAAGAATCAGGCTACAGATAGCATAGTAAGAGGTATTAGTCTATTAGAAAAGATAATGTCTGACTGTGGAATTTCATCCAATAATCTTCTAACAGACTTGCTGCTTCTGCCCTTGCATATAGGCTATTCTCAGCTCAGCAGCCAGAGGGATCCTATTAAATAGCAAGTCACCCATTTCCTCACTTTGAGTAAAAAGGACCTTAAAACAGTGGACAAGACTTTCCAGGGGTATCCGATCTTTGGCTTCCTTGGGCCACACTAGAAGAAGAATTGTCTTGGGCCACACACAAAATACACTAACAATAGCCGGTAAGCTAAAAAAAAAAATGCAAAAAGCATCTCATAATGTTATAAGAAAGTTTGCGCATTTATGTTGGACCACATTGAAAGCCGCCATGGGCTCCATGTGGCCCATGGACCGCAAGTTGGACAAGCTCGCTTTACACCATTTGGCTTCCTATTATATCTCCCCTTCGCTCCCTCTGTTCCTGGCTTACTTCCCTCCATGCTGGTCTATTTGTTCTTTCTTAACCACAGCTAGAAGGCTCCCGCCTCTAGGACTTTGCACCTGCTGGCTCTGTCTGGGCATTATCCCTCCAGAAATCTGTATGGCTTGCACCTTTACTTCCTGCTGATCTTCACTCAAATGTCATCTTCTCAGTGGATACTTCCCTGACCACAATACTTAAAGTGACATTTTCTTTTGCAGATCCCCTACATTCATTTGCTGCCTAACCTTTCACTATAGTTTTAATGTATTAGATTTGATTCATTATCTTATTGAACACCTAGTATATTTTACCACATAATGAAAGCCCATAAAGACAGAATCTTTGCAGTTATGTTCTCTATTATATCCCCAGCATCTAGAACAGTATCTGGCCAAAAGTATACACTCAGTAATTTTTGGTGAATGGTGGAATGCATAGATACACAAATATATTCGTATGTGAACACAGATCTCACACATGCTTTTTAGAGTATCATTTTTAACTGCTGCAAAGCACTTCTTGAGGTCTGAGTAGTGGGGTTCTGTCAGACTTTTGAACTGTAATAGAATTGCCTTTTCATTCCTGAGCTCAGCCCTTCCACTTGCCAAGTAAATCAATAGTATGAATCATTTATACTGCCCTATCTCTCTGGAGGCATTTCACAAATTTACAGATGTGTACAATCTTGCAGATTAAAGAGACTTCAGTGATGTGCCATGATATCTCCTTCGCTTTAGAGATGATGGGTAAATAATAGATCTAAAGCAAATTAACAAGTTATTCCAGCATTGCAACTAGAACTAAGGTGTCTCTACCAGGGCACTGATGTTACTGTAAGCTGACCCTGTGACAGTACAATGAGCCATCTCAGAAAACATACTGAGCATCAGCCTTCACTAATGCATGCAGCTTTATGTGTGAAAAGAAAAGTTAGCTCAAATGTAATGTTATATTTCTTGGCTTGTGAGGAGTTCATTTCTGTATTTCTGAGGGAAAGATGACTCAGATAAAACAAGGAATTGATTAAAGTATCCAAATACTTTTTAAAATTTGAATTAACAGCACAATAGCTAACCAGGCCAGTATTTAATGTGACCTAATTATATTTTAATTATATAAGCAAACAGATTTATATTTCATCACCTGATCATATACATAGCTGAAATTAAAACTGTCATCATCCTACATAAACAATTTTACTTTACTTAAAACTTTCCATGATTAACTTGGAATAAATGCAAATAATTGCTTAATTCAGAAATCACTTATTATAAGTAAGAAAACATTTATACATCTCTTGTACCTTTCTCACTTGAGGATGTGTTCTCTCACATAGCACCAAAGCACTAACGATAGGAACTGGCTACCCAAAGCATCCAAGCCAAAAGTCTTCATTGCCAAGGTAGACAGAAACACTAGATTTTCTGTATTTGCATTAAATAATTACAACTTCTCCGAGTTCAGTTTTTCATGCCATTTAATTTCAGAAATGAGTCTTCTGTTGGCCAAAGTCCCCATTACAGCTAAAGTAGTTTCACATTCCTATTCATAATGACAACAAAGACTATCAAAGTATTTTTAGGCAAAAATAGATCATGCCCTTGCTACAGGGACATTCTTCTCTTTAAAACAACTGTAGCAATTAGATCACATGATCAAAACCATTATTGCTCACATTTCTTTAAATGCTTCCTACTCTGATAGTTTTCATTGCTTTATAAGATGGGGTTATAAGTTTCTTTGGTGGCATGCAGTTAGGGACCACAAACACAATGGATGACATAATCAGAACCTAATCACTTCTCAGTAGGTCTGAAACCACGAGCCAAATCTTAAAGATTATGCTTAACTGGAATCCATATAACATCTTGTATTTCTTTCCCACAACAATTTCAAAAAATCTACCATGAGTGAGACATGGCTGCATAGTAGAAAACAATCTTGGGGTTGCCTTCCGTGTATATAGAGTATGAACTGGAGAGGAACGTGGCTACTCTACTAAACCAGATAATGTATACTCATGCTCTATTAGCATGGGACATGTGGGAATTGAATTGTTTATACAGCAAGATCATACCGGAGCTGGGACACAGGACAGGCTACCTAATTTGTATGACCTCTGTGTAAAATGGAAATGTGGAAGTCCTTGTTATAAAACTAGTATATAGGCTGGGCATGGTGGCTCATGCCTGTAATCCCAGCACTTTGGGAAGCTAAGGTGGGCAGATCACGAGGTCAGGAGCTTGAGACCAACCTGGCCAACATAGTGAAACCCCATCTCTACTAAAAATACAACAATTAGCCGGATATGGATATGGTGATGGGTGCTTGTCATCCAGTTACTCTAGAGACTGAGGCAGGAGAATTGCTTGAACTTGGCAGGCAGAAGTTGCAGTGAGCCAAGATCATGCCACTGCACTCCAGCCTGGGTGACAGAGCAATATTCCTTCTAAGAGGAAAAACATACAACTACAAATTTAAAGTCAGTGACAGCAGAACATAAACCATGCACAAACCTTTCTGGGTGGGAGGGTCCTGTGAGATAATGCAGCTCATATACCTATGAACCCAACCCTACTGGGACTTGTGTTCAATTGAAGCCCTCACTTGAAAAACCTCAGGGGTAAATTCAAAGAAAAGCAAGGAGAATATACACATTTTAAAATCAAGTCACATAAACGAAGACTAAATGAACTAGAAATATTTTTCTAGAGAAGAAATGACCAAAATGGAAGTACTTAGGTTGTCTGTGAATAGTAGTTGAAGAGCTTTTGCATGGACTAGGAATTAGATTTATTTTCTATGGCCTCCAAGTAATAGAATTAATACCAATGGCTAGAGAAAATATTCAGATGTATTTTCATTTAACAGTGTTTACTTTGATGCAGTCAAGTCTATTGAAAAGAGCATGGGCTGCCTAGGCAAGTAATAGTTTTGCAGTACCAGGTATTCAAACATACAGGGATTTATCAAGGTAGACAAGGCTCTAGAAAAGCTCCTTAAGAATTTTCTAGGGATATATTTCCCAAATGCAAATTCACAAATTAATGCTAGCTATGCTACATCAAAATCACCTGAGCCATTTTAAAATGCTGTTTTCTGCCTCTCCCCGCAAAGGTGAGGCTCAGGATATAGCTATTAAAGGCTCTCTAACTAGAAAACTCTGGTTAACAATCGGTGTTAGAAACCTCTGATCTAAAAGGAATTTAAATACTAAAAGACTATTTGAGTTAAATGAACTTCAGGGACCTATGTAACCTCAGTAGGTTTTCTCAGCTCAAGACTGAGTAATGCCCCCTCCAGGCCCTGGCTGGGTTTGCTAGACTGATCATTGATATATAAAGTCATCCCTATCTCAGTTACCCCAAATCCAGGGATGCTCAAGTCCCAGATATAAAATGGTCCAGTATTTGTATATAACCCATGTGCATACACCTGTATACCCTAAATCACCCCTAAATTGCTTGTAATACCTAATATAATGTAAATGCTATGTAAATAGTATACTTTAATGTTTGGGTAATCTTGACAAGAAAAAAATACCTTTACATGTTCAGTACAGATGCAATTTTTTATGAATATTTTTAATCTGTGTTGGTTGAATCCACAGACCTGGAAACTCCATGGATATAGAGGGATGATTGTAAAATAATAAACATATTTTTGGCCTGGTGTGGTGGCTCACACCTATAATCTCAGCACTTAGGGAGACTGAGGCAGGCAGATAATTTGAGGTCAGGAGTTCAAAGCAGGGTGGGCAACAAGGGGAAACCCTATCTCTACTAAAAATACAAAAATGAGCCAAGTGTGGTGGCCCACACATAGTCCCAGCTACATGGGAGGCTGCAACAGTAGAATTGCTTGAACCTGGAAAACGGACGTTGCAGTGAGCTGAGATCCCAGCACTGCACTCCAGCCTGGGTGACAGAGTGAGGCTCAAAAAAAAAAAAAAAAAAAGATACAAGTATTTGAAATCCATTCTGGGGTTCTGGGGTTTTATAAAACTATCACCTTGGAAAGATTAACTCCTTTCTCTTCAGACAAATAATTAATCACAAAAGAAGGTTAAACCCTTTATATTGCCGAATATTCTCATATTTTAAAAGTGAAATACTATATTGGCAAACATGTTACATACTATTTTTGAAAAAGGTTCCTTCAAAGGGGAAAGACTCATTCCCATTTTAAAAAAATCAAAAGAGAATGGAACAAATTCAGAATGTTTACTCCTCTTCACCAAAAATAAGACTCCAAAACATTTCAAGCTATGGCTGGCTAATCACAAAGTTACAACATTAAATCTTCCATAATGAATGCCAGTTTCCAAGACTGGCAACTCTTGACTTAAAATTCTGGTGTTTCTTTTGTATGGATAGTAATGATTTGTGCAAGAAAAAAAAAAAACCCTCAGTATCCCTTTTCATACTTTTTAGAGAAGCAAAGTTAATCATGTTCTGCAACTAAGATGCTAATGTTGTTTTGCAGTTTGCTTTTCTACTTTTCCTCACATATTGGAAATGGGAGCAAGGACACAAGCTAACACTGATATTTAAAGTAGAATAAAAACACCCTCTCAACTGAAATCACCAGGAAACATGCTGGTCTGAGTTTGGATTACAGAATGATTTACAGGAGAAGAGTGAAGCGTGTGACTATATGCAAGAAACAACTTGTTCCAGGTATGAGTCATCTAGCAGCAGAGTAAAGCTACATTTTCTTTTTAATAGAAAAGTTGGGCTTATTTTCCTTGGTGTAGGTACAGGGACACCTAATCCCATCTCTTGCCCTAACTGTGCCTGAAATGTTTTCCAAATGGCATTCTCACTTCAATCCTTTGGGCAGAAAAATAGATGATCCATGTCAGAATGAATGGGGGGAATATATATATGCTATTGTGTTATACAACTGAATACAAATCATCTACAAACTGGTGGTAAAAATTTTGAAGTGGCAGCTTAAAATACTACCTTCAGTAAATGTTTTGAGGGTAGTCACGAAGAAAAATGGGGCTATAACCAACACATTTTATTATTCAAGTGCTTTTTAAAAATTTAAGAACAGCTTGTGAAAGACTTGGGATAAAGAGTTATTTGAAACTCCTCTTTGGCTTATGGATTATCTGTAACAATATTATCTGCTCCCCCCCCCCACCCAGGGGAAAACTTTCTGAACTATAACTCCTCACAGTTTTCTCAATATTTTGGCTCCTGGGCACACATTTGAAACCAACCATATGTCACATTAGAAAAATGTAAGCACAGCGCAACTTGTATCTGAGACCTATATGGAAATTTTTGAAAGAAACATTGATTTTCACTCATAAGTTTGTAGAACAGCAGAGTGGTTTGAGGCTTATTCACAATGCTCTTTAAACAGAAGGTGATTTTTAAAAACAAACCAAAACAATTATGATCATATTTCCCATGAGTCTGAAATGTAGTTGTTGAAACTTCCTCAGAAATTACAAGGGCAGAAATACTTGCTCTGAGTATTGTACTTTTTGTATCCAATGTCACTAATTTAGACAAAATATAGATAATTTCCATTATATAATTAGATATTATAACTATAATAGAAATCAATACCATAAAAAAAAATCCAAGGAAAATTGAAGCTCAGTTTCCACTTCTCAGGTTCAGGTTTATATAAAATAGAAATTTAAGAGGAATATGAGTTGCTTAATTTTATTTTTAATAAGACTACACTAGCTTTTCTTTTTCAGGCACCAAGATATGATATGCATATTCTAATGTAATCTTTATAAGTATCTTATTAGGCAGAATCATGTGCACTTTAGCAGTGAGGAAGCCAAGAGATAAAGGTGTGTAAGCTGACCAATATCACGTAGCTGCTATAGTAAACTTAGATCACAGGATGGTTAGAATCCATTCTCTTTGTCATACCAATTTTTCCTTCGCAGAGTAATTGTTAGAATGTTTAATAAAATGTATTATATTCACCATAATGAACTACTCATTCAAAAAACTTAAAGAAATATCTGTCTAAGGGGTAAATGAAGAAAGAGCTTGATGTGGTTTCCTGTTCTTAATTCTTTATCTTGCTTATCTTCAGGATTGACTATTCAATAGGTAGACCTTCAGTATAATAGAAGGGAGATATCCCTGGTCTTAAAGTCAAGAGTTTGAGGCATGGTTCAGTCACTAACTAGCTGGTGCCATGGACACTTTTTTTTTTTTTTTGAGATGGAATCTTGCTCTGTTGCCCAGGCAGTGGTGCTATCTTGACTGACAGCAACCTCCATGTCCTGGGTTCAAGTGATTCTCCTGCCTCAGCCTCCAAAGTAGCTGGGATTATAGGTGCCTACCACCACACCTGGCTAAATTTTTGTATTTTTAGTAGAGATGGGTTTGCCATGTTGGCAAGGCTGGTGTTGAACTCCTGACCTCAGGTGATCTGCCTGCTTCAGCCTCCCAAAGTGCTGGGATTACAGCAATGAGTCACCATGCCTGGCCAAGTCTAATATTTTTAATCTTTCACTGCTCATTGCTGAGATGAAGAGTTTTATCATCTTCAAAACTATAGCAGTTCAGAAAGACTAACCTTGGTTTTTTCCTCCCCCTTTCAATGCACAAGCATTAGAGAAATTTTCTAATTTTTAAAAAAATTAATGATTTTGAAGTACAATCACACAAGAGACTAGCTATGAATATAGATTTAAAGCCACCAAAATGTTTGCCGTAACTTCCCACCAATGAATCCTGCAGGCATCCAGTGACATACAGCTGGAATCCACAATTTAGATAGCTTTTCCAAAACACTTCTCACAAACAGCCAAAATAAACAGACCACTTCATGTTTCCCAACCTCTTTTTGTTTTCTCATAATTTTGAAATAAATCTGCCATCATTCACAAGACACGAGGAGAGTAAAACCAACAAAATAACTTTGCAGTTCTTTTGGAACTTCTGCTGGAACTAAGTTGAAGAGAAAAAAGTCACTTTCCCCTTTATTGAAAACCAATGTATTTCTCATCAAGATGAGGAAGTGACCCACTTTTCAGAGCCTCAAAGCCATCTAGAGAATAAATCAAGTCAACCAGAGAGATCTTTTTAAATGGAAAGATACCAACTGGTCATGGAGTTGCAATTTACCCTTTCTGAGAAAATAATGTCACTATTTTTTCTCACCTCCATGCTCAGTTTTAGCAAGAATATTTCCTTAATCCATTTGCTCCAAGCTTTCCACTCACTGCCCAAATAGTACAAGCTGTATAAACAACCTACAGGCATTACACCTTCTCTAGTCCTAGATTCCCTTTGCTTTGTCATACGTGTCATTCCCTGGATATACAAATTTTATGTTGCTTTATCTCTCTCAGGTGCCCCATTAGGTATCCTATACAGGACACCCCATGAAGATACTAATGGAGTGCTTTCCTAATTGCTGGGGTCATTCTCAGTGAACACAGACACCATGTATGAAAATATTAGTCATGAAGTATAATCAGAGCTATGATTCTGACCCTTGAATTTTCTCATAACACAATTTATAAAGCTCATTTTATTTTGTCCTTGTCAAAAAAAAAAAAAAAAAGAAAGAAAATCCTGATGCTATGAGTCCTCTACATCTTCTGCCTTAGTAAGTAAAATGGCAGGTAGCCTCAAGACAGAGTATTTCTTTGACATTCCAAATATTCCCCAAGTCAAGAAAATCCTTACTTTTCAAAGACAACTGCTCAGAAAACAGAGAAATTAGGCCAAATGCCTCTTATCATGCATCACCCTATTAATACAATTCTTAAAAACATATTTCTAATATATTTTTCATCATACGAAGTAAAACATCCTCAAGAGCAATGACTATAGCGTTCATTTATAGATCCACTCAGAATTCAGTAGAATCCAAAGGTTTTCTTTATTTTTTTAAGAAATGGGGTCTTACTATGTTGACCAGGCTGGTCTCAAACTCTTGGCCTCAAGCAATCTTCCCATTTCAGCCTCCCCAAATACTGGGATTATAGGTGTGAAGCACCATGCCTGGCCTGTGTCCAAAAATTTAAATAAATGTTGACTGTAATAAAAACAAAGCTTAGGGAGGGGCCACTGCATCTCAGAGGTATTGCCTGTTGGAATAGCCTGAGAATATAGGGCATTCACTGTTTTGCTCACAGTTTTACAAAACCAGTTAAAATTTAGTCTTATGTTTCATGGGACATGGACCCGGATTAAAAGATTACAGATTCTAGTTATTTAAAGTTCATTTTCTCATGTTTTGACTTAATTTCTTGAAAAATGCCACTTCTTAAACATCCCGTCATCCTCCTGTAATGGCCATTAATGCTAGAACGAATCCTACACTTAGGCATCTATACACCTATGTCATAATTAACATTCTTGTGGATAAATTCCTTGAACAACTTAAGGAAAAAAATCACATCTCCACCACAACCTTATTCCTAAAGACAACCTTAATTCCACAACCTTAATTCTAAAGACCAGCATTTTCATCTGCAGAAAAATAAGTGCCATGTTGTTGAACGACTCAATGATTTCACTAAAACTATGGATCCTAAGTGTGCTGGATGCAGCTGGTAGCAGCTTGAGATTCTCTCAACATTTTGTTTCCTTTTTTGTTTAGAGGGAAAAAGCAGAACTGGAATTTGGATGCTGCAGGGGCTCATTTTTATATATTGCTGGTATATTCACTTCCTTGTATTCTAGAGGGGAGAAAAATTACAAATAAAAAAAAAAGGACTTTCAGCTCAGCTATTAGTTTACACTGAGCTGTAAGGAGACTTTTTGGCTGTGGACTGAACCTAGGTGGATTATTTAGGTCAATAGTTGGATGGAGACTTTTGGAATGAGCAGTGGGAAGGGATACTAATTGGGTATCTAGCACATTTCACTCCTTGTGGGCACTTAGCTTAGGGAGGGGCCACTGCATTGTTTCAAAGGTATTGCCTGTTCCTGGAATAGCCTGAGAATATAGGGCTTACATGTTTTTGCTCATAGTTTCACAGAACTAGTTAAGATTTAGCCCTATGTTCTCATGGGACACCGACCCAGATTAATGGCTTCTGTGAGTATGCTTACTTATCCTTAGTGAACTGGAGAGAGTCAACAATAAACTGTGTAGTTCAGTGGACATATTGGATGGGTTCATTTCAAAAGCAAATGAAGAGATTCTAAAGCCCAATAATCAATTTAGACTATACTGGCTCTGGACACAATGAAAGTAAGAAAAATCTAACCACCAAAATATTTGTCTTATTGATAAATTATATTTGTGTTTATGACTTCATATGCTCGTTACGCAAATACATGAGTTTAAATAATTCAGTAAGTGATTTTGAGCATCTAGTCAATGCCAAGTACTGTTTTAGACATTGGGAATACAAAACAAGATACAGTACAAGACCAAGGAGTATACAATACAGAACTTTCTCTTATATTTTACTGATGTAGAAGAGCAATACACAAGAAAACAAGTACATATAGAAATTAATATTCACAGCATTCTAGTAAAGAAGTACCTAACTAGCTTAAAAGTTTCTGAAAAGTTTGATTAAATAAGAACAGAGACAGGTCATTGGATTTGGAAAGATGCAGGTCATTGGTGACTTTCATGAGATTGATCTTAATGGAGAGATTAGAAGAAAGCCTCATTGAAGGGGGCTAAGGGCAGAATAAAGAAGGGAGACAAGAATACTATAGAACACTCTTTCAAAATAGTTTTCTACAAAGAGAAGTACAGGTATGACATGATACCTGAAAGGAATATGCTGCCAGCATGTATTTTTAATGAAAGCTAATACAATATTTTCAGGCTGGTGAGAACAATCTAACATATGGTGGAGTAAAGGATGCAGGAGAGAAATGATGGACCTGGATTGGAAAGAGGGAGGGGATGTAGAATGTATGTAGAGAGGTTGGTGAGATAGAAGTGATATGATGCCACTCAGGTAACAAGACGGAAGGGGAGCCACTGGCATAGATGCAGATGGGATGGTAGATTTGATGTTCAAAGAATGACAGCATTCTTTTTGCTGATTTCTTCACTTTCCTTGGTAAATGGGAAATGAATGCAGTCGATAAGAGGAAAGAAGAAAGAATATTAGAATTTAAAGAAGAGAAGAGAAACGCTGAAATAATCTCACAAAATGAAAGAACACATTTAGCTGGTAAACAGAGTAAACACTTAAGGTTGCCTTGAGAATCAGTTCCCAGGTGTTGTGATTTTTTCCTCTAGGGGAGGTCAGCTGTTCAGATGACAACACAGGGAAGGTAGAGAATAGGCTACTCACTGACAAAAGGATCTTGGAAGGGAGGTTCCAGGCTTTTCAATTTCCAGTGTTCTACCCTGAATTCCTAACTTATTGCTAGCATCTCTGAGGCTAGACTTGAACAATGATAGTAGCTGACTTCTGTGTGTCTGAGCTAAGATGTTCACAAGAGACTCTGGGATATATAACTTCTTCTGTGTTTGCTGACTCTTCTAATGTGGATACTGATCCTATCTGAACTTAATGTTGCATCTGGAGGTCAGAATTTCTGGTCAGCCCCTTGTTGGATGCATCATATTACTACCTTGTTCATCCTATTCAATTTTGTAGCCTATCTGAATATGCCAAATTAAACAGTATAATTCAGCATAATTTTGGATGGACCCAAGGGCTCCAGAAATTTGAGAAAAAAAAAAAAAACATGAATGTATGGCTAGGCTACAAAAATATTAAAAACATTTTATGTTTCATATTTGGAGTCTTCCTATTTAAATTTAAAAATACATGTTTACATTTTCTAAAAATACAGTGTTAGGAAAGTGTGTGGGGGTGTTTTTATGTATGCATGTCTGTACGTACACATTAGGCAAAGACATTTTTATCATTTTCCTTTTTAAGGAAAATCATCATCAGTTTCATCACTCATTAGGGTGCTTCTGGCTTGTGCATTTTTGGAACTTGGCAACTTCAATCACCATAAATATCTGGTTGTTTACTCTGCTTGTTAAACTTCCCAAATATTAAATTCATGGGAGGAGTGCTGTACCTAAGTCTACTCTAGCAATGGAACGTCAAGTGGGGTAAATGGAACCAAATGTGTCCACAGGAAATTGTTTACTTACTAGTCATGCTCAATCCCACGTTGAAACATAATATGAAAGTTCACAAGTTAATCATCCTTTAAAAAAAGGAGAATTAGGCTTACTGAAAAAAAAAAATTAAGTAAGACAACGCACCTCACTAACAACTGACAGCTAGTACAGGAGATTAACAACAGGTCTTTCATCTTTTTTCAAAGACAAAACACATGGTCTTTTAGGTAAACTGTACCATACAAAATGGTCCCATTTAAGTTTTAAGTGAAAGACCACATGAATCAATATGCTCTTTGCAGACATCATGAAATAAGAATATAGTAAAGTTAATAACATTATATATAAATTTCAGCTAATTTATGTAATATCTTACATTTGATTCTAATCTAGTCAGGAAGTTGTAGACAACAAAACTTTAAGAAAAAATTTTAGGTACAAATTTTAAAATTGAGAAAATGATATTTTTTCCCCCCACAAGCTGGGAAAATTACACTGGTGGATTTTACTAAGGAAAGCATACTTTGGAACCAAAAGAGGAAGATGAATTTGGAAAGAGGAGAGTTATTATCTCTTTTTTTTTTTTTTTTTGGTCTTTTTGGCTTCTTTACTTCTATTCTGATACTATAGTTCACATTGACCCACACACCACAGCACCCAATTGTATTGTTAATCAGGGGTTGCATATACATGAAATGTTTCTGTATAAAGACTATAAACTTCTTTAATGGTAGAGATTATATCTCCTATCTCTTTTGTATCCCCTCCTATTTTATGCTGTTCACTTAAATGTTTATTTGCCTAACGAGTAGTGTAAGTCACAAGCTAATTATCTCCATGAATCACCTTGGAATAACACAAAAAAAATTAAGAATGCAAGTTTTACATGTAATTGCTAGAATGATTCAAGTCTCTATCTTTTTGTATCTGTTCTCTAACCAGCCACTGTCATGAAGGTAATGATTCTTTATTGTACCAACCGGCTTTGATGCCCATAATTCTTTCAAGTTAGCTATGTAATGCATTTCCTAGCATGTTATGCCCTGAGTGTTCTCATGGCCAAGTATGTGTCTAGTACATGAAGAGTGGAATGTATAGATAATACAGCAGAATCTTAGATGCTACCTAAATAAAACATGTGGTAACCATTGATCTAATGATCTTTCTCCTCTACCTGTTCTGGGTTCCTTATTTCATTCAATTTTGTATCTTTCAGTATCCCAGATCAGCCATTTGCATCAATAAGCTCAATAAACATAAAACTATGACTGGAATTCACAATTTACTCAATTTACACATGGCTCTGATTGCCAAAATGCTGCCTATTTGATACTTATACTTTCTACCTTCTCTAATTTTTTTAAATTTATTTTTTGAGACAGGGTATCATTGTGTTGTCCAGGCTGGAGTACAGTGGCACAGACACAGTTCACTGCAGCCTTGACCTCTTGCGCTCAAGCAATCCTCTTCTCTCAGCTACCCAAGTAACTGGGATCACAGGCATGCACCATCATGCTCAGCTAATTTTTAAATTTTTCATAGATATGGGGTCTCACTATGTTGCCCAGGCTGGTCTCCAACTTGGGTTTAAGCAATCCTCCTGCCTTGGCCTCCCAAAGTGCTGGGATTACAGGCATGAGCCACTGTGCCCAGCTTCTTTTATGTTAGCATAAAAAGGAATTCTAATCATACTGTTTCTCCAGCAGCATAAAATTAGACTGAGTCAGGAAATTATCATCACCACCTCTTCAAAACAATGACACGCAGCATTTCATATTTATCCATGACATTTAAAATTTATCAATAGCATAACCACCCACTTAGCATAGTATGCAAAGCATTCCACAAGGTGGCTTTACAAGGTGGCTCATTCTCTTCTTGGTCTCTTTTAGTACCCTATTTCATATAGACTGTGCATGTGTGTGTATATGTATATACACACACTATATAAACATATTTATATTTCAGATTGAGTCTTCCTATTTAAAGAAAAATAATTCATGTTTAAATTTTCTAAAAAATGCAGTGTTTAGAAAGTATGTGGGTGTCTTTATGTATACATGCATGTACATACACATTAGGCAAAGACATTTTCATCAATTTTTCTTTTTGAAACACATTGTCATCACTCATTAAGGTGATGAAATATATGTGTGTGTGTGTATATGAGAGAGAGAGAGAAAGAGGAAGAGAGACTGCCTTAAAAGCTTTTATATTTTTCAAGTATTTTTCCAAGCCAGAAATCTCAATTGTGAAACTGTGTACCTAAGTAATTTAAAATACACGGAAAAAAAGACAGCAAAATATTTAAAAAGATACTAATCACTAAATCATTTATAATTAACTTAGGATTTTCTGTAAAAAACTACTAATGAAGGATTGGCATTAAAATCATATTCTCAGGCTGGGCGTGGTGGCTCACACCTGTAATCCCAGCACTTTGGGAGGCAGAGGCATGTGGATAGAGAGGTCAAGAAATCAAGACCATCCTGGTCAACATGGTGAAACCCCGTCTCTACTAAAAATACAAAAAATTAGCTGGGCATGGTGGTGCGTGCCTGTAATCCCAGCTACTCAGGAGGCTGAGGCAGGAGAATTGCCTGAACTCAGGAGGTGGGGGTTGTGGTGAGCCGAGATCACGCCATTGCACTCCAGCCTGGGTAACAAGAGCGAAACTCCGTCTCAAAAAAAAAAAAAAAAAGTCATATTCTCAGAGTTTATGAATATCTATAAAATTTTGATGCTGTTAAGGCAAAGGAAGAAAAGCAGAACTCACAAAAGGTAATGTAATATAAATGCAGTTATTATAAAAATAAATACTGATAGAAAGTAAATCAAAAGATGTATTACACAAAAAGTGATTGGCCTGATCAATGGAATAGTAAATAATTCATATTATTCATTTTACCATTCTAATTATATTACAAGTACATATTGATTTTCCGGTATTTCTGATGAAAAAGGTTTATCTTAACAATTAAGTAACAATTGTCAACAATAAATAATTTGGATCAAGGGATATAATGGTCAATGTAATATAATGTCTGGAATATTATTTCCACTTTTAGCTAATACTGTGCTTTAAGTGTAGGTAAACTCTGCTTAAAGAATTCAGGGAAGAACAATTAGGATGAAATGGGATTTACAAACTGTACCTTGTTAAAAAGTAACTGAGATAACCAAAGTTATTTGACATTGAGAAGCCAAAGTTCTAAGATAATAGAAATTGATTGTTTAAATAAAATCTTTTACTTTTTAAATAAGATGAAAATTATCCTTCAGGTCTCTCATATAAAAATAAAAGATGGTTTTCTCTGGTGTTTTAGGAATGTAAGTAGAGTCTGGGGCTTTGGACAGCTGATTGGCTGTTGAATATCCCTAGTAAGGGTTATCCATCCATATACTTTGAGTTATAAACTGCCATGGTTATGTTGTCTGAACTTTCCCAGCCTCACGTTTCCCTCTGTAAAATAGGAATGGTAACACTCATGGTTGGGATTGATGAAAAAGTTCTGTAAATGCTAGATTCTACAGAGGAAAACATGGCAGGTTCTTAATAAATATTATCTTTGAAACAGGAAAACAAAAATACATAAGTTACAGATAGGATCTGAACTCAATATGCTGATGAATTCTGTAATATTCAGTGCTCTGCCACCTTGAAAAGGACCTCCTGGGAAAGCAGGAAGGCACTTTCTTGCTGGAAATATTCATGGTGAGCTGGATGACCTGCCAGAGCAGCTGTGAGAATGTTTTCGTTGACGGCAGAGTTAGATCTTGCTGTACCTCACGTCTCTTTCTTCTCTAAGATCCGTCAGTTCAGTATAACTTTACAACAAATGTTCATGAAAATTTAGCATTTCTCCTGCGTAACAATGACTGGACTTATGAATTGCCAGCATGCTTTGTCATTCACTACTACTCTTAATTTCCTTCACAGCTGTGCAATTATGAACGACTTACTGAATCTCACTGTGCCTTAAGTTTTTCACCTCAAAAGTGGGATTAACAATAGTAGCTCCCTAGTACAAAGGTTGCTGAAATAGATACATGTGAGGTGCTTAGAAAATATCTGACACAATGCAAGGACACAATAGCTATCAGTTGCCATTACTTACTATTTTTTACTAAGTGGCTGATTTAGCTACACATTTTTTGTTACATTAGGTCACTATCTCTAGTCTAATAAAGTTGTTCTCTGCCTTAAATGTGCACACACTGGTGGCCTTTGAACATGTTCTGTCACTCCAGGTAATTCTAAAGCTAAACATTTCTAAAGCAAATTCAGCTGGAGTTGTCAATGTCTTCTGCAAGATATTCATGTAACATGTCCTCATATATCATTGTAGATACAGCACAGTTATCTAATAATGAATCATTATTACTTTTATTGTTTTATCTTATTTTGTGCCTTAAATACAATAATTAGAGGGAAACAATTACTTTGTTTTGTAAACCTGAAAATTACTGCGTTAATCAGCCCCAGCTGCCATTACAAAACACTACTGACTGAGTGGCTTAAACAACAGATATTAATTTCTCACAGTTCTGGAAGCTGGAAGTCCAAGTTGAAGGTGTCAGTAAATTTGGTTTCTCGTAAGGGCTCTATTCTCTTTGCAAGTGGCTGCCTTCTCACAGTGTCTTCACATGGCAGACAGAGAGACAGAGAGAGAGAGAACCAGAGAGAAAGAGAACACAGATGCGAGAGAGCTCTATTATCTCTTCTTTTAATAAGGTCCCTGGACCTATCAGACTGGGGACCCATCCTTATGACCTCATGTAACCTTTATCAACCTCTTATAAGCCCTATTTCCAAACAGTCACACTGGGGGATAGAGCTGCAACATATAAATTGAAATGTGTCCCCTCAAAATTTATAACAATTACCTAACTTTCCACTCATTAGATAAATGCTAATCAGTCCATATTTCACAAAAATTATTAACCCTCTATTTTCTTTGGATGGTATCTCACCATAAACTGATCTACTATATTTGGCCTAAAATAGATAACCCCGTTTGATGTTCCTAACCCGGTTGTTTCTTGTTGCCCACTTTTGCAATGGTGAAGTTATATTCGACCTCTCTCCATCATCCATTTATAATGAGTCACCACATTTTATTGATCCATTTTTGGAAGCAACTCTCAGAAATATCACCTCATATTTTTTCACCATCACTATCTCATTCCAGGGCCCAAATCACTGGATGTATCATTGTACCAACACCTTAACTAATCTTCTTGCTTCTGTTTTCCTCCCTTCAGAGAATCATGCACAGTCATTTACTCTAATATAATCCTTTCTTTATTTTATTACTTGCTGAGGAGTCTAGGCATTTCCCATCATAACCGAGTTTAAGAAAGTCTTGATATTTCAAAGCCTAAGAATTCTAATTATTAAATATTTCATACTTCTAACTACTTTTCAACACAAATCTATAGTTTTGGGAGGAAGGATATTACATTTGGGCAAATACCGAATGTGATTTTAGCCTATTATTAATTAGCAATCTTTATTTTCTGGATTGGCCTTTTCTTGCAAGCAAGGTTACATTTTTCATGGTGTGATTCACAGAAGATGATCAAGTCTAGTCCAGCATTTATGATGCAAGGATCAAGATTGGACAGAAGAGACCCTGGTGCTCAATTTGAGTTGCCTGGAAAAGGAAGTGTCTGAGACCAGAGGCCTCTTTCTCCCAGAGGAGAGACTGCACCTAAACTCAGCTCCCCGTGGCTTCCTCCCCACAGCAGTGAAGATGGAAACTTGTCATGGGTCAGAAGGCCTCCAAGATCCAGGCTACTGGCATCTCAGAAAATTCTACGTATAGGCCCTACGCCATTCCACACTGGCTGGCTCCCAATTATTTTGTTTGTTCCTTCACTGATAAGGTTGACTTTGCTTGATGCACAGGGACAGGAGAGAGATGGTAGGCAGGATTCCTGGACTGAAACACAAACCCATGATGTCTTGGCTGTAGCTCACCTCTAGGAGAAAAAAAACAGGGTACACCTCTGTCTGCTAGTCAGGGTTCTCTAGAGAAACAGATTCAGTAGGATTTATTCTTCGGAGGAATTCTCTCATGCTATTATAAAGGTTGCGAAGTACTAAGATTGGCAGTGGACAAGCTGGAGGCCCAGGAGAACCAATGTGTAGTTTCAGCCCAAGTCCGAAGGCCTGAGTTATCAGGAGAGGTGAGAGTAAAAGTTCCAGTCTGAAAGGCAGTAGCCTCAAGATAGAAGGCGAGTCAATGCTGCAGCCTGGTCTGAAGGCCAGAAAACACCAATATCCAGCGCAAGCCCTTAGACAAGTTTTCACTGACTGACTCAGCCTTCTGGATCTACTCAGGCTTTCATTTGATTGGATGAAGCCCACCACAGTAGGGAGGACAATCGGCTTTACTCAGTTGACTGACTCAGCTGTTCATCTCACCCAGAAACAGCCTCACAGATATACCAAAAATGATGTTTGGCCAAATATCTGGGCACCCTGTGGACCAGTCAAATTGACATATACAATTAACCATCACACATTGTCTTCTCTTCCTCCATCTAACTTTTAAGTTTCCACTGTCCCCTATCAAGTATATCTCTAATCCATGCTATGTGATACTATGGAATCCACCATGATTCCTGGTTTTCGACCGTTGATAATCCAGATGAGACCCACTTTACACACAGAATGATAAGACAGACTCATCTCATGTGCCATTCTGCACTCCTCCCCTTCCCTAAAAACTACCACCTTTTTGCCCTTTATTTATCCCAATACATTTGTACTCCAGTTGATGTTTTCACCTATAGCATCTGCAAACTCTACCAAATTCTTTACAGAAATGTGGATTTATATTCATGTGGAATTAAATGGTAAGGCTAGCCAATGCTGTCTTTAGTGAACCACAATCACCACCAAGATTAGAGATCAGTGTCTAATTGTATCAGAAAATCATCAAGATGCAAGATTTTCCCTGGAATTTTGCTATTTTATAGAGAAAAATCATTAGAATTAAGTTCAACTTCATTGCAAAGAACCAAGAAAAGCTCACATCACTGTATTTTCTTTAAATCATAGTTATCTTAAGCCCATGTGTTGTCTTCACTGGAGTTCAGAAGCTATGTTTCTTTTTCTGTAAATATTAACTATCAGCTCGCTGAATACCCTCCCTGCTCTATAATTTGGGGAGACTAGGGTTTCTGCCTGCAAATTGCTGGTGATCATTGCTAACACCCGCAGAATTCTGGCCTATCTTCACCCAGTGGCTAAGGTTCCCTGCCTGATACACTATCAAATTCTCAGGCCAACAGTGTTCAGCATTTGTTAAGATCTGTTGAATTTTAATGGAGCTTTGCCTTCGGGCACAATGAGCAGCCAGTACCTAGTGGGAGACAGCCCAAACCCAGACCCTGATTACCTGGATCCAGTTTAATTAAACGTAAACTCTTAAGCACTATTGAAGCCACTGAGTTTTCTGAAAATGCTCTTAGGCTTTGAAAATAAACAGTATCTACTTTGGGTTCTATCCAGGTTTTGGCTATCTAACTAAACCTTTTCTTAAGATAAAATAATTGAATTTGGATAACTTTCCTGCCAAGTTTTCTCTTCTCTGGCCTTTAAGACCTTCGATGAGCACAGTATGTGCATTTCTGCCTTTCTGAGGCATCCTTTGTACTCTCCTTGGAGACAAACATTAATAAACTGAATTATTGGTTGTACTGACGATACTTGTCTTCCTCCCTGCCTGAAATCGCAATTAACTGTCAGCCTCAATTTATAGAAATAGGGATATATTTTTAGAAGCATGGCATAAACATTGATTATTGCAAAGGAAAAATAACTTTCTAATAAAAGAAAAGTCTTATTAAAAATATGTGACACACACAAAATATATAATAAAAATATCAGGAAAGATATGAGGCGAATTATAAATTTTTAACACTCTGTGTTGGAAAGAAAAAGTGCCCCAAACTAAATTCCATCATTTTCAATCAATTTCTAAAATACTGAGTGATTTTCTCCTAACTCAAAAAAGACTTCTACTTATGATAACCAGTTTATTTTTCTTCTCAAACCACTTTCATGGGTCATGCTGGTTCTCAATCCTAATCCAATTTAAAAACAGAAAATTCTTAGAAGTTGCCTTTTGAAAAAAAGCTGGGTTTGCTTATTTTTCAAAATACAAAACATAATTGAGATTTCAAAAATAACTGTGAGAATAAATTTGAAATTTTTGTTGGCCTGGATTTCATTTTCTTTCCTCAGATTGACCAAATATCCGTATTTGATACAAAGATAATTGAAAGTGTGATTGATGTCAATTATATAAGAATTAGAGCTAAGTTTGAAGCAAAAATATCTTTTAAAAAGAAAATCGGTCTACTCAGATCTTAGATAAAAATAATGAAAAGCTAGAAAGCATGTTCTCTTCTTGTAATTTATCAATTTTTTTTAAGTGTACTTTAAGTTCTGGGGTACATGTACAGCTCTTGCAGAACTGTTGTATAGGTACACACATGCCATGGTGATTTGCTGCCTCCATCCCCCCCATCACTGACATCAGGCATTTCTCCCAGTGTTATCCCGCCCCAACCCCTATTGTACCGCCCCCAGACCTTCACCCCTCAATAGACCCCAGCATGTGATGTTACCCTTCCTGTGTTCTCATTCTTGAACACCCTGCTTTGAGAACATGTGATGTTTCATTTTCTGTTCTTGTGTCAGTTGGCTGAGAACACTGGTTTCCAGATTCATCCATGTCCCTACAAAGAACGTGAACTAATCCTGTTTTATGGCTGCCTAGCATTCTATGGCATATATGTGTCACATTTTCTTTATCCAGTCTATCACTGATGGGCATTTTGGTTGGTTCCAGGTCTTCACTATTGTAAACAGTGCTGCAACGAACATACATGTGCATGTCTTTATAATAGAATGATTTATAATACTTTGGATATATACCCAGTAATGGGACTGCTGGGTCAAATGGAATTTCTATTTCTAGATCCCTGAGGAATGACCACACTGTCTTCCACAATAGTTTAATTTACACTCCCACCAACAGTGTAAAAGTATTCCTATTTCTTCACATCCTTTCCAGCATGTGTTGTCTCCAGACATTTTAATGATCGCCACTCTAATTGGCATGAGATGGTATCTCAAGGTGGTTTTGATTTGCATTTCTCTAATGACCAGTTATGAGCATTTTTTCATGTTTGTTGGCCTCATAAATGTCTTCTTTTGAAAAGTGTCTGTTCATTTCCTTCACTTACTTTTGTTTCTTGTATAGCTGCTTTCATTCTTTGTAGATTCTGGATATTAGCCCTTTGTCAGATGGGTAGATCGCAAAAATTTTTTCCCATTCTGTTGGTTGCAGGTTCACTATAATGATAGTTTCTTTTGCTGTGAAGAAGCTCTGTAGTTTAATTAGATCCCATTTGTCTACTTTGGCTTTTGTTGCCATTACTTTTGGTGTTTTAGTCATGAAGTCCTTGACTATATCTATGCCCTGAATGGTATTACCCAGATTTTCTTCTAGGGTTTTTATGGTGTTAGGTCTTATATTTAAATTTATCCATCTGGAGTGAATTTTAGTATAAAGTGTAAAGAAGGAGTCCAGTTTCAGCTTTCTGCACATGGCTAGCCAGTTTTCCCAACACCATTTATTAAATAGGGAATTCTTTCTCTATTGCTTGTTTTTGTCAGGTTCATCAAAGATCAGATAACATCAGTTCTTTTTATGTTTAATAAGATTATGATTGTGCTGGTACTGCTAAAACTGTTTAATTCTTTTGTAATGTCAAAAAAAAAAAACTCACCACCTACACAATTTCATGCATGAAAATTTATATGTAACCAAAATCAGTTTTCTTTAGTGATTTTTATTGAGTCTCTCGTCAATGCAATTTTTTAACATTAATTTATATAAGAAAATTTATTTGCCCAATTTTATTTCTTGTAATCAAGCCAGTGCTATTGAGCATGGGCATTTTCTGCTAAATCACTGGATGACAACACATTTTCAAATTAATTAGTGCATCCTCATAGTTAACCCAACACACTAATGAATGTCACCCATAATCACACCTGAGGTGGTATTTTCATTACATACTCAGTACTATCAAAGTGGTAACAAAAGGAAAAAGGCTATCATATAAATATTCATAGGTCATCATTTTTATTCATAAAATCTGTGAAAAACTACAGATAATAACTTGCCAGTTTGCATGTACCTATTTATGATATAAGTTGATCCCTTGAGGGGAAGGGGTCAATCAGTTTGTTTTTCTTCTTTAAACAAACATATGTCTCAACTATTTGTGTGTTGTCCCCTGTGTACTAAACACTGTGCTTTCCACTCCTGCTATTTTGTGTTTCCAGTTGCCCATCCACCTTATATTTCAGATGCTGAAACAATGTGCCTGTCTGTGTACCATCCGCCACCCCTCTTGAGAGTGGCAGGAGGCAGCCAAATGCTTAGGCAGATTGTGGCAGGTCCCCAATGAAATCATCCCTCCAAGCTGAAGACAGTTTGAAGCCTGAAAGCCAAGCTACAACTTAAATCCCCAGACTAGATGGAGACTCTGTCTTCCATTTGGTGTGCTTTCCTCTGATTGATCCCTACCCTTCACCTATTTCAAATATACCTACCCTTTTCTAATAGGCTTTCTACACTGTCACACCCACGTTTGAGTAGTGTCTTTGCTTTAACCTTTTTTGCATACTCTCAATCAGCGTACACTCCCCATTGAGTCCATAAAAGACCTCAGACCCAGCCACACAGAGGACTTTCTGCCTTCAGGTAGGGGGACCACTCCCATGTCCCCCTTCCACTAAAAGCAGTTTTGTCACTCAGTAAAATGATTCTCCACTCTTCTCACTCTCCAATATACAGCACACCCTTATTCTTCTTGGGCACCATATAAGAGCTCAGGTGTTACCAAAAGTGGGTACAAGCTGTAACACAAGTGAGTTGGGCATAGTAGCATGGCTAAGCAAGGCCCAAGTGGGGCACTGCCAGCCAGAGATCCCTGGCTTGCAAAATAACTGAGTAGAAAATTCCTGCATCCCTCTCACTCACCACCCATTTATAAGCAGTATTTCTTATCTCTGTGCTGGTTTGGATCCCCTCCCTGACTTAGACCTCTCTATCTGCATCCCATGTATCTCTTCCTCCTTTTGTCTTTAGAAGTGGGTCAGTGATGATGCTTTCACTAGCTCCTGATGTCTTAAGAAAATTAAAATTTGGTGACTTTTTTAAAACTAAATATATCCAATATGTTTCTTAACAAACTTTTTTTGAAAATATTTGTTTTTTTTTTTTTTTGGTTTTTAGCCTTTTCTCTTATGAAATGATGATAATATGTGGTACCTCTAGTTTTCCTTGTTTAACTGTACTTCAGGGAATTTCCTTCACAAAATTAAAAAATTTAAAACTAGCAACACTTTCTGCTAAAATGAGACTTTGAATGTTCTAAAGATGCCCTCAAATTCCTAGTTCTCATTTTTGGTAGTTCCTTCTGGATCCCTGCTGTACCCAAATCTGTAAGATATGAGGAAACCGGTCGACAATACTAACAGAAATACAATTACTGACTGTTTTGCATGTGGAGCCCTCAAGAAACCAGGATTACCCAGGCATACACTTTTGTAGACATAAACCTAGCGTTAAAGTAAGTGGAAACCCTTTGGTCAAGATCCCCGTGCCAAAAGTCTACATTAAAAAAAAAAAAAAAAAAAAAAAAAAAAAAAGGCCGGGCACGGTGGCTCAAGCCTGTAATCCCAGCACTTTGGGAGGCCGAGGCGGGTGGATCACGAGGTCAAGAGATCAAGACCATCCTGGTCAACATGGCGAAACCCCGTCTCTACTAAAAATACAAAAAATTAGCTGGGCATGGCGGCACGTGCCTGTAATCCCAGCTACTCAGGAGGCTGAGGCAGGAGAATTGCCTGAACCCAGGAGGCGGAGATTGCGGTGAGCCGAGATCGTGCCATTGCACTCCAGCCTGGGTAACAAGAGTGAAACTCCGTCTCAAAAAAAAAAAAAAAAAAAAAAAAAACTTTAACTGGTAAGTCCAAGTTCATTGAGAAACTCTAAAATCTCACAGGTCCACACCGTCCAATACTTAGAATATGAGAGAAAAATAAGAATGAAGAAAATTGAATCAAAATTAAGAAGAGGTTAGTACAGACAATGAGGTTAAATTTAAGGACACCCTTATTCACCTAGCAGAATCATAAGAATTTCCACAAAATGATTAAAGCAAGGAGCCCATCCAACAGGGGAACTTCTGCCTGCTACCAGAAGGTGGCAGTACATACTCCTTTGGATTTATGTACTATGTTTTGGAACCCTGTTCTCTATACTTATTCCTTCCAAAATATGTAGCTTCCATTTATGTGTTTTCATGACTAGGCCAATTTTCCTTTTATCTTTTCTAATATTGATCCATTTTACATTTATAAAGTTGTTTTGTCTTTTGTTATTTATGACAAAATTTATAGCTCAATTTAGGATTTTGAGACTTCTGTCCATGAAAGGATAAGAAAAAAAAGAGAAAAGGAAAGAAAGAAAGAAAAGAAAGAAAGAAAAAGAAAAAAAGAGAGAGAGAGAAAGAAAGAGAAAGAGAAAGTAAAAGAAGGAAAAAGAAAGAAAAAGAAAAAAGAAAGAAAAAGAAAGAGAAAGAAGGAGAAAGAAAAGAGGAGAGAGAGAGAGAAAGAGAGAATGAGAAAGGAAGGAAGAAGAAAGGAAGGAAGGTGAAGGGGAAGGGGGAAAGGCAAATCTTGATTGCGTCTCTTACTTAGAATTACAGAATGTCTACTGATATATCACTTACAAAGTACTTCCTGATGGTTTAGATGTCAAAATCCACATCATTTGGCAAGAGTCTACCATCAAGGAGCAAGGCTCAATATCAAACTAATAATTCTGATTCAGAAATCCAGAACAACACTTTTAGACACAGTAATAGATTCAGGTGGCTAGTGCCTAAACACAGAACCTCCTAACTTTTATATATGTGTATGTGTGTGCATGTGATTCTACCAGTTCTTATTAGGCACCTAAGCTTCTGAAATCTCACAGAGGGAAGCTTGCTAGGGAATAACTGCAAAATGAAGGCATCAGATTTGAAGTGTGGGTTTTAGCAACACAAAGCATTAGTGGTCATAGCAACCGCAGAGCCAAGGCCCCTGAGCCCTTTAATGTAATATCAGTCAGAAGACATGAAAGGGGATGGGTTTTAGTTCCATGGACCAAACGAATAATGCATGAAATAGTTTTCATATGTATCCAGGGGAGATTGATAGACAAGGTGTGTAACTGGATGATCCCTCCCTCATAATAAGAAAACATAAAATCACATTAAACTCTTAAGTCTGCACCTATGTTAAAGCAGCATTTTGCAGAGAGGATAAACACTTGTTTGCAGTAGAATTGGTAAAAATATCAAGTGTTATATATGGATCTGGTGAAAACCTGTCCAGAGGCAAAAGAGAACATGATGGAATTGATTTATTTCAGGCTGATATTTATTTCAGACTGATATGTAATGAAAAGCCAGATCCTGAGGACAAACTTGTAATAATGTTTCTTCTTCCATTAAAGCCTCCAGCATCCTCTGTCTGTGATTTGTGCTAAACTAATAGCTGTGCTTTCAATATTGCCATCCTTATTTTAAAACAATCAAATATGTATGTTTGCATTTATATATATGTAGCTTTCTCTTTGACAAAATATAAAATATGAGTATTAATAACACAGGGAGTTAGGTCACATGTCTGGAAAATGCTTGTATTTTATACTTAATCATCAACAACCTAGCTACAGATGTAAGCACCGATGGGGCATCTCTCCATGCCATAGAGGCAGAAGGCTCAGTGGATCTAGTGTTATCCAGTGTAATGCCTATGTGACTTAGGTAAATTACCACCCCACCTTAACTCTGCTTATCTTTAGGAAACAGCAAGTCTGAGGTCAAAAGTTCCCCCTCATGACCAAACTGGCTAGAACTGGTAACATCCAAGATGGTGGCTCACTTGACCTCTGAAGCACCTCTAACTTCATTATAATCTGAAGTTCATACTAAATGACACTTCCGCCACTGCCATGACAGTTTACAGTCATCATGACCACATCCAGAAGAAGCCATAAAATGACAACAAGAAAGGTGGTAACTACTCTGGTTCCAGGAAGTTCTCTGCCCATTCCCAGAAAAGACAAACACTCCTCCCTTTTATTTTAATGCCCAACCCCTTCATTAAAGATACTCTATCTGTGAAGTTCTGGCTTTTACAGACTGAGAATTTGATTTGTGAGCAAAGTTTCTGCTTCTCAATTTCATGGCCATCAAATAAAGCCTATGCATTCACTTTTGGTTTTGCACACTAGCTTCAGGGCACTAACAGGTCAAGACCCTATTTTGGTGGGTACTGGCTTTATGGTAACACTAGCAATGTAATACATTTGTAGATAAAAATGAAGATTCACCAGCAGTGAACACTAATGTAAACTATGGAATGTGGGTGATAACGATGTATCAATGTAAGTTCATCTATTGTAACAAAAATATTACCACTGGAGGTTGACATGTATGGGGATAGGGGTATATGGGAAGTCTTATCTTCTGCCTAGTTTTACAGTGAACTAAAAAACTGCTCTAAGAAATAATGTCTATTAAATGCAAATAAGATTCAGAAATGATTCACCACAGCAAGCTTCTGGTTCATTCAAGCCAATAATTACCTAATGGACAAAACTTCTTAACAGTGGCGTTAATGTTTAGCAGTTAAGGGGTATGTTTCAAAGATGCCTAAAAGTCCTTAATCGCCTTAAGCCTCAGGCATCATAATATCTTGTTTGTCTCCTTCAAATGTATCAATCATGGTGAAATTGAAATGATTTCTTGATACAGTGAACTTAAGTGGACTTTCAACTAAATCTAAAAGGATATTTCAACTAAATACATAATCCACATATCAGCTGGCACTGCCTATCTCTTGAGATCCCCTAAAAATTGTCTTATACCCTCAAGTTGCCCAGATTTCTGAGAATGTATGGTGGCTTACATTCTTGAAGTCTCTTGTATTTCCAGTTATGTATTTCTGGTTTTTCTCGTGGTGATCCAGATAGGATACAAAGCATTCATTTCTAATATTCATGTGTGGGAGACTTTACTAAAATGAGTTTCTTTGGTAGAGTTTAAACCAAAGTAACGTAAACAAATTTTAAATTGACAATGTGTGTCCCATTTTTAAAATGTCCTTCTATAACCTGTGGAAGAACTTTACCTGGCTGTCCAGCGCAGGTATCCTCACGTCACCTACCTTTCTGGCTTCTCTGGCTCTTCTCTCTCCTTCCTACATTCTCCCTTTATCTCTTGTTTCCTTCCTTTTTTGGGAGCAAAACATAAATTCCTATCATTTTCTTATTTAGAGCATCTAACCTTCTCCTTTTATAGCTCTGTGTCCTGTTGGCACCTCTGCTGTCAGAGTCACATCTTTTATAAAGGCTTATGAAGTTATTTTGACCAAGTTCCTTTCCTAAAATGATTTTTGGTGCCAGCTGTTAAGATAATATAATTTTTACTTGGTTACATAAGTTGAGCATTATTTTCTTTATCCTGAAACTACTCCATCTGCGTTGAAAGGGATGGAGAGAAGGAAAGCAAGAGATTATATATTGAGGCTCTCCAGCATGCTGGGTAGTTGCCTAGACATATGCATTTTCATGTAAACTGTGCAATAACTCTATGAGGCATCTAGAATTGCTAGCCTTAAGTGAGAGATGAAGAAGCAAAGCTTCACAGAGATTAAGAATTTGCTTAAAATTACACATTCATTTAGTAGCAGAGGCTGGACTTGAGAAAAAAAAAACTATTCTTATGAAAATATAACATTTGAATATTTTATCTGTTGTCATAAGAAACAAATATGGAAAACTAGAAGAAACACCAGACTTAAAAAAAAAAGTTTCAGATTTAAACTATAAAATCTATAGCTGTATGACCTTAGGGGAAATAACCAAACTTCTTTGTTTCTCATCTTTTTGGTCTATAAACCTATGATACTTTTGATCCAGCTGAGCTGTCATAATGATTCAATGAGATAATGTACCTGAAAGTATTTCATAAGTGGGAGTTTTTATTTAATGAAGAAGAACAGATTTTGGCCACGAGTAGCCTGGCTTTAAATCATGGACCATCTGTTATTTACAAATGGTGTAACATTGTGCTATTTATGCACCTCTCTAAGCCTCAGTTTCTGCCTACGTTAAAAACGGGTACTAACTTCTAAAGTTATATGCACTAAATGAGGTAAAAAATATAAAGCGTTTAACAGAATCTGACATATGGTAAGACATAAATAAATTTAATGGTTTGTTTGGTTTTAGTGGTGCCATTTAAAAAGTATTGGAGGTGAAAATTGTCATTTCTCCTCTTCAACCAAGGTGGCCCACATACATTGTACAGGTGCCAGGTTATCAATCCACCATACAGGCCTCCACCGGCACCCACACACACCATCCGGGAGCAGCCTTTGCACCACCAACACCATCACCTTGGTGCCCAAGGACTGGCCCACCTGGTTCCACACCATAGCAAAACATTACCACATTTATAAAGATGAGGATTAAAAATATCTATTTCGTTGTGTTGTTTTGGTGATTAAATGAAAAGCTCGCATTTACTTAGTCAATATTTGGTCATTACCTATTTTCTTTTACAAACTCCTGGAGCATTCAGTGAGTACGTGGATTTAATTAATGTGCCGTGTCAATAAGGCAAATTATGTAAACGGACTCTGAGCAACATAAGCTTGAACTGTGTGGGTCCACTTATATGTAACTGTTTTTCAATAAATATATTGAAAACTTTTTTGGAGATTTGCAATAATTCGAAAAACCCTGCAGATAAACTGTGTAGCCTAAATATAAAACTAAGAAAAAGTTATACCCTAAACAGATAAAATATAGGTAGATACTAGTCTATTTTGTTATTTACTATCATAAAATATACAAATTGTAAAAAGTTAAAATGTATCAAAACTTGTGTGCACAAACACGGACTATCTATGGCAACAAACACAGTAGAGAGAAATGTAAACACACTCAAGAATGCAGCAATAAATGCATAAAATTAACTCACAGCACACATTGTACTGCTGTGATAACTTTGTAGTCACCTCCCATTGTTACTACAATGAGATCAAGTGTTGTGAGTACATGCTTAAAATGTGGTGCGACGCTAATCATCTCCACGTGAGCAGTTCATAGCTTCAATAAATTGCTTATCATGGAAAAAGTGATCTCCTGCAGTTCTTGTGTATTTTTCATCGTGTTTACTGCAACACCGTAAATGCTGAATAACACCACGGGACCCATATGAAATGCCACTAGTGATATTGAGAGTGCTTCCAAGAGGCAGAGAAGAGTCATGACATTATAAGAAAAGGTTGAATTATTTGATATGTACTGTAGATTGACCTCTGCAGCTGCAGCTTTCCCCCACTTCAGGCAAGAATGCAATATATAACAAATATGCCAAGTATGTGTTAAATCAACTGTTTATGCTACTATTAGCAAGGTTTCTGGTCAACAAACAGTAGGCTATCAGTAGTTAAGATTTTAGGGGCTGAGCCATAGGGGCTCCTGTCTGCATTCCTCACACTTTGGGAAGCAGATGTTACAGGATGACTTCAGCCCAGGAGATCAAGATGAGTCCAGGCAACGTAATGAGAACCCATGTCTCCATTTAAAAAAAAAATGGCATGGTGGTGTGTACCTGTAGTTCCAGTTACTCAGGAAGCTGAAACAGGAGGACCACTTGAGCTCAGGAGGTCGAGGCTGCAGTCAGCCCTGTTCATGCCACTGCACTGCAGTCTGGACAAGAGACTGAGACCTTGTCTCAAGAAAAAAAAAAAGATTTTGGGGAGTCAAACGTTGTACGTGGGTTTTTTGTTATGTGGGGGCTAACCCTGTGTTGTTCAAGAGTCAACTATTATACACATGTATATATATACACACACACAAAAACACACACCTTAAATTCTTTCCATAGCCTAATCTTGATTTCAAAACTCTCAAGATTAGTACTCTGGAAATAGCAATATTAAATTGTAGATATTGAACACTAAAGAGCTAGAGATAACTTTCCCCAAACTACTGCCTCATCTGTATGGCTCAGGGGTGGTCTTTCTAATTTGACTATCTTGAACTAAATGATTCAGGAGCAATTTGACACAGATACAATTTTCATTCTGTATCTTATTGCCATGCTATAGTACTATTTGCCAACTGTCATCCCTTTGAGCAAAAACACTTACTGTTCAGAGGGATGTTGATTAAAAAAAAAAGAATGAATAGTTACAAAAAAAAATAATGCAATGCAAAATAACTTGGCTTAAGGCCCTTAAGGTGATTCATAGATATACCTGATTTATCTCTTATATGTCTAAACAGTCGCCAATTTTTTGAACAAACACATTGAGAAAAAAATAAACAGGTTATATTGCATGTTTTATATTCTTTATATTCTTGGTGACAGAAGTACATGTGCTACAAATCAGGGCAATTTGGAACCTAGTTTAAAGCCTAATTACAGCATTTTACAAACAGCTCCATAGAATACCACTGTCATGTAAGATGTTAACAGATATTGCTAAAAGAAGTGTTCCTAGTTACAAATTTGAACCTGACTTACAACCTTCCTTCCCTTCTGTAAGATTCAAAATAACTTTACTATATTCAAAACTTTGACATGTCTCAGAACAAGGATGGATGGATGGATATGCATTTTGCTACTTAAGAGCAGTCACTGATCCATAAGTGTATCTGTTTGATGTTGAAAATGCTATCACAAATATTACTGCAAACATTTTTATCGGCATCTAACCACACCATAAACACCATTTCAACTGAGAAAGATAGAAATCTATATATTGCCAAACATTATCATTGTCACAGTCAACTATGTACCCTATAAATGATACCCTGAATCAATGAATAAAGAACACATTGCAAAGATAAGGTGCTACTCAAATCTCACTGGAAACGTCATTTTGTAGTGCATCTCCTAGTATTTCTCATTTTAAAAATAGGACACCATCTTTTCTTTTTCATCATTGTCTGTAAAAAATTCACAGTATTAGAATATTCTTTGTTTAATGACTCATTTAAAACACTGAATGTCATACTGCATTTAATTCTGCAGGCATTTTGATCACAGTATTAGCTGGGGAACACATTAATCTCAAAACAGATTTTGCTGAAGGTACATACTGAGCAGGACCCATGGATGGGTTTTCTCATTAGAAGCTCTGCAATAACTATTTTAATTCACTGAACACCACAAGAAAGTGAATACTATAACCATTTATCATAATAAAAGTGTAGTCTAGAAAAAATATTTAAGCTAGTTCAGCAAATGTTTATTTACTACTACGTCTTAAAATTTTGATAGCCATTAGTGATTCACGGTGAAGAACACCATCTCTGCCCTTAGAGTTCCCTGTCATGTGGAAAAAGAAAGTGATGTAATTGAAGAACATTAGAACTTAAAATATCCACACCCAACAACAACCTAGCCAAACTTAACAATTCTATAACTGATTCAATTATAACAGGCATTATTAATTATTATATTGCTAATTATTAATAGAGATAAAACAAAGTATCAGGAATCAAGTTGCATCAATAGCTAGGAGTTTGTTTGCTGGCAATTGTTCAGAAAAGAATTATGGTGGGCTTTTTGTAGTAACCGTTTTAGCACTTGGTCACCAAGGCATTTGAGAGAGCTTCTAAAATATGGATTCTTAAGTGCCAGATGGGCTCCATACAAGTATTTAAAAAGTAGAATTAACTTTAGGAATTTGGGTACAATTGCTACAATTACTGGATAAAGCCTATCATGACTATGAACATGTGACTTGATATGAGACTGACCTGGTTTCCCAATCTGATTTTACCCAATAGGTGTGCAATACTAAGGAAGTCACAGATCTTCCCTATTCTTTGCCTTCTCATTTTCATGCTTCCTTCTTGAGCAACAATACTTCATGACACAAAGCAAAAATGCTGTCTTACCTTTGATCAAGTTTATTTACCTTTTATAAAATGAGAAGTCTATTTACTCCCCAAATTCCCAAACTTCTAACTAGCAGTCTGATGTAGTTTAATTCAGGGCAACATCAACTACTACATGGATCATGAGAAGAATGAGAACCTGAGCTCCACCAAATGTGTATAAATTAATGAAAGTGCCAAGTATCAATGGATAAGCTGGCTTCTGATTTCAAAGAAACTCTTTAGAAATATGTCTATATGTCTTAAGGTTCACAGCACAAGAACACTTAATGTGATCTTGTAATAGTTTCTGCTGGAATTTCCAAGAGGAGGAGAGATGGGTGAAGGCAAAGAAAACCTATTTAAAAAACAGCTAAAAACTTCCCAAGTTTTGCAAAAGATATAGAGATCTAGATAGAGAAAGCTCAAAGATCCCCAAATAGGTTCAACTTAAAAAGGTCTTCTCCAAGGCACATTATAGTCAAACTGTCAGAAGCAAAGACAGAATTCTAAACACAGCAAAAGAAAACCATCAAGTCACATAAAAGGGAATCTCCATCGGACTAACAGCGGACTTGTCAGCAGAAACCATGCAGGCCAGGGGAAAATTGAATAACATATTCAAAATGCTTTATAAAACAACAACCCATTAGCCAAAAATACTAGACAAAGCAAAGGTATCTTTCAAAAACAAGTAAAAAAATAAAGTCTTTCCAAGACAAGCAAAAGCTGAAGGAATTTTTCACTAACAGAACAATCCTGCAAAAAAAAAAAAAAAGAATATATATATATATATATATATATATATATATATATATATATATATATTTATCGAGACCATCCTGGCCAACATAGTGAAACTCCGTCTCTACTAAAAAAAATACAAAAATTAGCTGGGCATGGTGGAGTGCACCTGTAGTTCTAGCTACTCGGGAGGCTGAGGTAGGAGAACTGCTTGAACCCAGGAGGCAGAGATTATGGTGAGCTGAGATTGTGCCACTGCACTCCAGCCTGGAGCCTGGTGACAAAGTGAGACTCTGTCTAGGATAAAAAAAAATGTTTAAAATAGTCCTACACCCTGAAGTGAAAGAATAATATCTACTATCATGGAAATACATGAAAGTATAAAACTCACTGTTACAGCAGATACACAAATGAGAAACCGTCAAGTATTACCTTTCAGAAAATCACCAAACCATAATCCCAAACCATAGGAAAAGAACAAAGGATATATAACACACCCAGAAAACTTTAAATGACAATAATTTCTCACCTAAGAAGCTTGAATGTAAGGAGAATTCCCCACCTAAAAATGTAGACTAGATGAATCAATTTCCAAAAAAGGGACTGAACTATATGCCATCTGTAAGAATCTAACTACACCTATAAAGATAGATATGAACTAAAAGTAAAGGGATAAAAAATGATATTCTATGTAAACAGAAACCAAAAGCAAAAAAAAAAAAAAACAGATTTTAAATGAAAAACAAAAAAAGGTCATTGTATGTTGAAAAATTAATCAAGTTAGCAGAGCCTATAGCAATCAAATAAAAATGTTTTATTCTATATTGATTCAATATTGAATAACAATATTGTTATTTAATAGAATATTGGAAACTATACAAGTACATGGAAATTAAACAACATGATCCTGAGCAACTACTGCATCAAAGAAAACATTAAGAAGGAAATGTCCTGAAAAAAATGAAAATGAAAAACAGTATGCCAAAACCAATGGAATGTAGCAAAAGCAGTACTAGAAGGAAATTTATAGCAACAAACTACATCATAAAATAAACACATTTCAAACACACAACATAGCAATGCATCTTAAGAAAAAAATAAGAACAAAACACAAAATTGGAGGAAATGAAATAAAAACGAGGGCAGAAATGAAACAGACTAAATAAAAAAGTTTGCCAAGAACCAATAAAAGAAAAAGTTGTTTCTCTGAGAAGATAAAAATTTTAAACTACTAGATTTACCAAGAAAAAAAGAACATCAACATAATTTAGCAGAGAAAAAAAAGACATTACAATTGATAAAACAGAAATAGAAAGGATCATTAAAGACGATTAATAAATCTCTGCCAACAAATTAGAAAATCTAGAGGAAATAGATACATACATTCCTGGACACGTACGATCTACTAAGATTGATTCAGAAAGAAATAGAAAACTGAACAAGTTAATAATGAATAACGAATTTGAATCAGTAATCAAATGTCTCTCAACAACAACAACAAAAAAGTTCAGGACTGACTGACTTCAATCCTGCATTCTATCAAATGTATAAAGAACAGATTCTTATCATACTATTACAAAAATTAAAGAGGGAAGAGTTATTCCTAACTCATTCTACAAGACCAGAAGTAACCTGATAACAATATCAGACAAAGATTTAAAAAAGAAAACCAAAAACCTACAAGCCATTTTCTCTGATGAATACAGATGCAAAAATTCTTAACAAAATATTAGCAAACTTGATCCAACAAGACATTGAAAAGATAATACATCATGATTAGGTGGGATTTGTCCCAGGGATGCAAGAATGGTTCCATGGACATAAATCAATACATGTGATCTATCACATCAATAGAAGATGAACAAAAACCACACTATCTTTTCAACAGGCACTTAAAAGATAAAATTCAATACCTCTTCAGGATAAAAGCCCCTAACAAATTAAGGATAATATGAAGATACTTCAAAATAATAAAGACTATATATAACAAACCCAGACCACAGCTAACATTATACTTAATGGAAAAAAGTTGAATGCCTTTTATTTAATAACTAGAAGACAAAGATGATCACTTTCACCACATTTATTCAACATAATTCTGGAAGTCCTACTACAGCAACCAAGCAAGAAAGAAATAAAAGGCATCCAAATCGAAAAAGAGAAAGAACAATTGTCCCTCTTTGGAGACAATATTTTCTTATTCATAGAAAAACCTAAAGACTCCACCAAAAAACTCAGTTCTGAGAAATTCAGTAAAATTGTATAAAAAACAACATACAAAAATCAGCAGCACTTCTATATACCAGTAACGAATTAGATTTTTAGAAAATCAAGAATGTAATCTCATTTATAATAGCTAAAAAAATGCTACTTAGTAATAAATTTAACCAAGGATGAGAAAGACTTCTACAACAAAAAGTACAAAAAAAAAAAACTGATGAAAGAAATTGAAGACACAAAACAAACAGAAGCACATCCATGCTCATAGATTGAAATAATAAATATTGTTAAAAGAGCCATCCTATCTAATGCCACCAAACTACTACAAATACAAGAGATTTAACAGGATCCCCATCAAAACACCAATGACATTCTCAACAGAAATATAAAAAAAAAAATACTAAAAGTTGTGTGGAACTACAAAAGATTCTGAATAGTCAAAGAAATCCTGAACAAAATGGAAAAATCTAGAAGAATCATACTACTTGACAAACATACTACAAAGCTATAATAACCAAAACAGCATGATATTGGAATAAAAACAAACACACAGACCAGTGAACTAGTATATATAACACAGAAGTTAATCCACATATTTACAGCCAACTGATTTTTTTTAAAGGCACGAAGAGCATACTTTGAAGAAAGAACATCCTCTTCAAAAATGATGTGGGGAAAACTAAATGTTCATAATGCAGAGGAATGAAACTACACCTTTATCTTTTGCCACATAAAGAGTCAACTCAAAGTGCTTAAAGAGGTTAACATAAAACTACTAGAAGAAAACATGGAAGAAATGCTTCAGGACGTTGGTCTAGGCAAAGAATTTATAGCCAAGACTTTGTAACACAGGCAACAAAACAAAAAATAGATGTAAGACTACATTAAACTAAAAAGCTTCTGCACAGCAAAGGAAGTAATCAACAGGGTGAAAACAGAACACGTAGATTGAGAAAATCTTTGTAAAATATTCATCTGACTAGAGACTCCTATCTAGAATATACAAAGAACTGAAACAACTCAACAGCCAAAAAACAAGTAATCCTATTGATATAGGATTTATGAATAAACAACTTAGGCATATAGTAAAGGTATGGGAGTCTGCAGCAAGGCTTTTCTCTTTAATAAAAAGCAGCCCCAAATCATTTTCTAACAATTAGCCTGAGAAGTTGAGCTGCAGACAGACAAGCAAGCTGAGAGCTTGCACAAGTGAATGCTGGCAGAACTAGAAACTAGACATGCTCAAGGCGGCACCATCTTCCTTTCTCTTTGTCAGCTACATTTACAATAAACAGACAAGATGGTCCCAATCAACTGAAAAGTCTATTGGCATAATAACATTAGGTTGGGGTGATGATCTTTCCCCATGTGCTATGTAAACATCATATCTGATCAAACCAATATGTGAGTCCTGCATAAATCAGACACCACCTTCTCTAGCCTGCCTATAAAATCTGCTGCAGTCCACTGCCACCCCTCTTTTTCAGAGATCTCCCTCTTTCACAAACACAAGGTGCTGCTCCGCTCTCTTTTCTTCTATTAAACTTTCCACTCCTTAACCCATCCATGTGTGTCTGTGTCCTGAATTCTTTCTAATCTTATCCGGGATCAGGATCAAAACAGAAGGTAGAATCATCAAAGTGTTAAGTATAGAGGAAAACTTCAATATCTGTCCTTTCATTCTGAGGCTCTCAGCCTCCATTTTAAAATCAAATTAAATCAGTAACAGGTATCTACCAGCCATTTAAAAATAGAATTAGCAAGGCTGCTGTTCTTAAAGACTTAGATGTCACACTTATTCGAGAAAACCAAGAATCCCCAAATACCTGTTGCTGGGCATATTGGCCATGTTTGAACAAGCCTCCGTTCACAGAGAACTTAGCCATTACATGGGGCTGGAAGAAGTCCTGAGGCAAGTGAGGACTTCTGGCAGGGGCTACCCACTAGTGTTATCCAAAGGTTTCTGGACTGACCTTGGTGTCAGAAATTCTAGCCACCCTGGTAGGATGTTGGCAGCAGGATCTCCAGCTTTTCTATCATAATTTCCCCCTTTCCTGTCCATGATCATCATATCTCCTAACCTGTCCATGTATGCAATGTGCAGGAAGTCTTACAGTGCAGGGAAATAATCTTGTTTGGCAAAATCAAGGAATGTTGTAGCAACTGTAGATATAGATCAAAGGAAGGCGCCTCTGGGATTTTCCAGGAATAAAGCCCCCACACCCCCAACAGCAAGTGTCACTCTCTGCCTTTGGTCTAGAGAGCTCATGGCATTTCAATGTCAACACCGCCGCCACCTAGTGGAATAGGTACTCTCTCCATGAGGCACATTGTCATTTACCAAAACAGCCTGTCTTCCCAATTCTTTTTCCTTATTGCACTAGAGACCAGGCTTTATGTTGCTTCTGTAAATGGGAAAACTCCACCTGTAACAATTAGGAGAAAAATATGCTCCAAAGAAAAATTGTAGTCTCAGTACTGTCCCACCAGCAAGAAAACAGCCATTTGATCCCTACTTTCTTTCAAGGTACCTATTCTGCCTCCAGTTAGAATGGTACTTAATTAGTAAGGGGATTTTAAGTTTGGAAGTTAACCGAAAACATCCTCTAAGGGTAAATGCTTTAACACAGGCCATAATAGCAGGATACGGAGCTCAAACCAGCACACTGCCTCCATCAAGAAGGAAAGTGAAACAGTTGGTAACATAGTCTCTCCTGACATTCATTTTTCTGGGGAAGCCAGGCAGGTCACACAAGTCTAGGAAGTCAAAGAAAAATAACAGGCAGAGGACTAGAGCCACTTGGGTAAGCATGAATAACCCCAATCACTTAGTTCCTTGGTGCTATGGCTGGGGGTTACACCTGCAACCATGGTCAGCATGTTCAAGGTTCCAGGACCCAGGAACCATGAAGAAGAAAACGGCAGGGGGGACACTCTCACTGTCTTCCTCTCCATCCTGGGTCACACCAAAAAGAAGGAGGCTAAAGAGATGTCTTTTTCTTACTCATCTTTCTAGATGGGTAACATCTTCAGCATGCACTCCCTTCTGAGTACATTGTGAGGCACTGGAACTCCTCTTACCCTAAGACTTAAAAAAAAAAAAAAAAAAAAAAAAAGCATCTCATTTTGTTATACACAAGGGAATGACCTTTTTGCTAAACCTTTGAAAGCACTGCAAAACCAACCCGGCTCTTTAGCAGTCATATCAGGCAAGCACAAAGAGAATTCCCCAAAATTAGAGAATCAACTTCTGGGGGAAGCATTTGAGGCAGCTATTAGATGTCCCAGCCCTTTCACGCCCCCTTATCTGGGGCCAGCTTCAACCACACCACCTGCTCTTCCACCTCCACCATCTCCAAAATTTCCCACTCCCTCACCTTCACTTTTACTCCTACAGAAAATGCCCAAAGAAGGTGATGCCATTAGGGTTCAATTTCTGTTCTCATTGCAGGACCTTTAGTTAAGTAAAAGGAGAGTTAGGCCACTTTCTAATGATGCTGATAAGTATACAGAAGCTTTCTAAAATTTAACTCAGTTATTTGACCTTTTATGGAGGGATGTTATGCCACCCCAAAGCCTAACCACAATTGTAGCCGAAATACAGGCAATTCTGCAAGTAGCAGATAATTTCAGAGAAGAGCAATATGTCTCCTATAAGAGGCAAAAAGGGAAGAGAAAAAATCGGGAACGTGAAGAAATAGAGGAAACACCATTGTTGATAGGAAAAGAAGCAGTACCTCTTGAACAACTCTAATTGATATTTCAGACTTTTGCATGGTATTTTTTTTACCTTCTTTCATGGTTTAAAATAGTTCCTATCTTTTTTTATAATGTTCTTCCAACCTGGGAAAAGTTAATTTTGCAAACCTTAAAATGCTTGGTTTAAAGTTGAGTAAGGGAGAAGGGAACCCAGAAGCCTGACATGCCAGCAAAAGGGTAAAAATTTACCATTCAAGTTTTTTGTTTCTCTCCCTGTGCAAACTGGTAAAATGAATAAGAATCTTTTTTTATATTCTCAGTGAAGTTTAAATTAATGAAAAGGGTTTTCTGAGGTAGTCTTAAGCTATAGCCAATCTAGTGTGCTTCGTGTGTCTTTCTGTATGGTTCTGTCCAAATAGAAGCATACATTAGGCTAGGATGTTGACCCAGGACCCCATAAGCCAGCTTAACAAAATGATCAGTAACGAACTTGGCTATAGGCTTCCATATTGTTATATGTCTTTGGGAACACAGCCTGTAAACATGTGGCAATACTTTTAGTTTCCACCATTTTACAGTGGTGGCTGCCTTCTTGTGCTAAGTCAGGTCCTGGGTGAAGGCCAGATAATCAGATAAGCTGGTTTGTTGATCTGTGTGGTGCCAGCTGATCCATCAATGACAGAGTTTACAAAATATCTTAACAACTGAACTTGAGAGCAGTTAAGGGCGGATCGAAATCTTGTAGCCTCCGGCTTCATGACTCCTGAACAATGGTTCCTAATCTTGTGGCTAGTTTCTCGGTCTGGTCACCAGAAAAGAGGGAAGTATATCTTAGAAAGTGGCTGTTATTGTATTTGTATTAGACTATAAACTGTAAAGCACGCTCCTGTGAAAGTTGGTTCAGCCTACACCCAGGGATGGGCAAGGATGGCTTGGGGGCTGGAAACAAATCAAGTTGCTTGGTTCAGATCTCTTTCACTGTCTTAATTAATTTTGCAATGACAGATTCAAAAGCAGCTTATCACCCCTTTGAAAAGACCTTGCACTCCTGGTTAAGACACAACCTAATTAAGACTTGTTGGTTTCACCTGTGAGGTTACTATTTATAAAGTTCAAAAGCTGAAAATCTTAACTGCTTGGTGTGGCTAAAGTTGAGAAACAAGAGATTTAAAATGATTTTCTTAAAGAATGCTCAGCTTAATTAAAAGTAGATATCCAAGTTCTACATATATTTTAAAAACTTTTATGTTTTTATTACTCTTCTTGAATCTTGTTTTTCTGGAAAAAGCTTTTTCTTCTCAGTCAACTGAATCATTTTTCTTCATTTATTGTCTTGCCTCTCTTAATGCACACATGAGAGGCCCTAAAACAACTTCTGGTAGCCTGGGATTCCTTGGGAAAATCAGAGGAATCACCATAAACCCTGTTTTGAGAAAAACTGTTTTCCTCACAAAACACCAGGAATTAAAAGCAGATCATTCCCTCTCAAAATCAAAGGCTCTGCTCTGGTTTGCATTGTGTTATCTGACAGTTTTGAGTTTTGGAGGTATTAGAAATTACCTTACATCACAAGCATGCTTTAGTGTGTAATAACTAGGGAGAAAATATACCTTTAGGGATATCCAATAGTAGTTATGGAAGGATACTTAACTCTGCATATTTGCATAAGAGAAGCATAGTCTTGGTCACTTGAAACATACAATCATCCTCACCCCTCACTGAGAGATGAGACTCCTATGGGGGTTTGGCTTATTACAAAATAAGCTGATTGGCTTTGGGTTGCCTTGCAATGAAATGTATGGTAGAAGCACTGCATTCCTCTCCCAGAGCATCTCCCTCCTTTTGAAAATCCAAAATCCATTATAAAATGGCACCTTTAATTTTGGGGATCTGTCTTTGCTTTCAGCTGTGCCTGCTTATTATGCCCTAGAAATTCATGCCTTCCTGGCCCTTTCTTCAAGGGCTCCACCCTGAATCCAGCAATCCAATTAAGAAATTGTCAAATGAACAATTTTACAAGTGCTGAATCTTCTGTGTTGCTAAATATGTACGACGTGTAATGTCTACAAAAAGAGCTTTGATTGATTGGCTTAAACAAAAGATAGCACCTAAAATACTTTTTAGTTCATGACTTTAAGAAATAAAAATAGTCTTAAAGATTATTGGTAAAATGCAAGTGTTGTTGAAATGCAAAAAGGTGGTCTAAATCAGGTTTGCTAAATGTTCCAAGGTTGCATACTGCATGCTTTACAGCTAGGTAAGGCCTGAGACAGGTGGAGTTAGACACTGGAAACAGTCAGACCTAATCTACACTCTGTCTGGGTCCTAGGCTCCACACCTGGTACGTAATTAAAGTCGCTTACTAACCAGGTTTTTCACCAAAAGTATAGCTGCTAAGAGTTAACAGTGCAACATGTATTTGAGATTACTAAACACCTTTATATCCAAGGCACATAAAAAGAGTAAAATGTGTCTTCTAGTAAAAGATTTTAAGAAAGCATGGAAATGTAAATTTTGCCCAGGGATGAGGGAGTGACATCCTTCATCTTAAATTTGATATGATAAAACTAAAGGTTTAATTTGTGAAAAGATTGTAAAATTTAATCTTGGAAAAATGTTTAAACACTAACTAAATTTAAAGGGTACTGTATGGTCTTTTTATAAATTGAAACAAAAGCACAGCAAGGCTGTCTTAAGATACTAACCACCCCTTCAGCAAAAGTGGTTATAAAATGTAAAGATTTCACTTCATGGTCAAATTGGTTAAGATTAGATGGAATTGTCTATGAAGTTTCATTAAAAACTGGGCTTAACGTTAATAAACTAATGCAAGAGTAAAATTTGGCTTTGAACAAAACTTTCATGAAACAGTAAAGGCTAATAAAAGATTTTTGCTTTCTGAATCATTTTGGCAAAGTAAGTAATTTATGGTAATCTGGAATTCTATTTCATAACATCAAGTGTTTTAAGCATCCTAAAATCAAACTTCACATTTCAAAATTGTCTTACGTAAAGCTAGGCTTACTGGATGGATCACAGGGCATTTGAAACAGTCAGCAAAGAGGTAAGCAGAATTATTTGATGTGTTTAGTCACATGGGATTGCCAAAATTATGTCCAATTTTATTTAAGTTATATTTTGGTGAATGTTGGTGTTCCACCATTATATGGGATTTCTAAAACTGTAATGTCTGTATATGTTATCAATCATAATTAAGGGTAAACTTATTGTAAACCATGGAGATAACCAAACTTCTTTGTTAGTCATGTTTTCAACTGTAAGTACCCTGGAAACATTGTCACTTGCAGACAATTGTCTTTATTCCTTCTCAAAATATAGTTTATAATCTAGCTATATTAAGGACTTTAAAGGTGTGCTCAAATGCAGGTTTTTAATAGCTTTGAAGATTGTAACATTGGAATAGAAAAAAATGTACAGGACTCATGAAGAACTGAAAGGTTTACAAGTGTCAAGCAAAACAAGAGTTAACTAAATGGACTTCACTCAGAAAGTTAAAGCAACATTTTTTGACTTGTTTGAGATATTGCTTATCCTTGTTTTGTTTTTCAGAGTCAAGAAAACTTATTTTCAACTATTTAAGCCTTTAAAAATTGAGCAAGGTATACTCCTGAGGACAAAATTTGGTGCATGTTTGTTTCTCCCTGCCTAGTTCCTCTAGAATTTGGAAACTATGAGTACTCTTAACGTATGGAAATATAGCTGCTTTCAGAATCCATTTTATTTTGCAACAGGACACAATTGGAAAACTGGTCATTTTATCAAGGCTTTGACTGGAAGTTTACCTTCCCTGTAAGGAGTCTATCTCGACTTGCAGAGCTGATAAAGGTCCCTTGGAGAAGACTGGCCTCATACTTTATCTACACAGTCCTGTACCAGGTTCCTAACCAGTGGTCAGTAAAGAATGTCACTTTTTAACAGATCCAGGAGCTCCGAGTTCATTTTGGAACTTTAAGAGAAAAAGATAACCCAACCACAGGTATTTGAGAATAGAAACCCAGCTTAAAAAGATACTAGCTAAGATACATCACAGAACTGAGTTCCATCAAAGTGAATCTAAAGGGTCTATGCAGAAATAACCATTCATGGTGCACTTAATGCGAATAATCAGGCCAAGTATAAGACTAAACTTTTTCTACCAAGATCATGGTCCATTTGTTTTTACCAAAAATGAGAACTGGAGAAAGAAAAACTATATACTCCAAAGCTTATCATACATATGTCATTAAATCCTCATCTCATTAATTGCTTATAAGATTTTTGCCCCCATTTTATACTAATCCTCTATATTCCTATAAATCAAGTAGTGATCTCCAGCATCTTGGAAGAAACAAAAAGGGATGTGCAACATAAAAATCTAGATTAATATGCTAGTTCTGCACAACTATCCTGCAAATCGTGCCAGGTAGTGAAAGCAAATAGGGTGCCCATAACCTGGAGTTTTCTTCGTTTAGGAAAATAAAACCAAGGAACTTCATAGCCCCCAAAGAGAAATTCTGTATCTTGGCAAGTAAGATTTTATATGGAAATCACGAACTACACCACACTTGCAAGATCTGCTATACTCACTCTATTATTTGTAGTAGGGCTACACATGGTAGCACCTTCTACCTGGAATACTGGATGGAGTTTCCATTGGTGTAGTATTTTGCTTAATTATCCTTATAGCAGGGATAATAGTTTCACTGAAAAAGAAGTATTAAAGGAATATAAGGATAGTAAATACTTGTCTTAAAAAGAATAGTTGGTTGTTTAACAAAAGGAAGTTTAGAATGAGAAAAGTTGACTCATGTCTTAGATGGTCTGGGGAAGTCATGAGGAGATTAATAATTGCAGGAAAGATTTAGCCAAGGTCAACACTCAAGTTACTCCATCCAAAAAGAATGTTACTTTTATATTAATGTTTCTGCAGCATCTAGTGGATGCAAATCAGTATCACAACCCATTGGGATAACTGAGAGCAATCAAACTCTAAATGGTGCTGCAGACCAAAGCCAGAAGATCCTTAAATCGATGCCAGGAGCTGCCCTAGCTGTTGTTCCCCACATGACACACCTTTCACCAGGAAGTAGCCAGAAAGAATTGTTACCCAGCACTCCGTAACAGCAGTTAGGGTTAACACTCCAGAAAGTGAAATTATATAGGAGTTAAATTACTCAAGCAGATAGTAAGGGCATGGGAATCTTCTGGAAGGTTTTCTTTAATGAAAAGCAGCCCCAAATCATTTTCTAATAAAAAGCAGCCTATAAACTTGAGCTGTAGACATAGACAAGCAAATTGTGAGCTTGCATGGGTGAATGCTGACAGTAACTAGGGACTAGACATGTTAAAGATGACTGTTAGATCTTCCCTTCTCTTTGTCAGCCATAAGCACAGTAAAAATCATATGGTGCCAATCTTACTGGTGCCAATCAAATTGGAATCAAGATGATGCTGATCAAATTGGAAAGTCCATTTACATAATAAGATTAGGATGGGGTAACCTGCCTTCCCTATGCACTATGTAAGTGTACCCGATAAACCAATCTGTGAGCCATACATAAATCAGACACCACCTTCTCTAGCCTGCCTATAAAATCTGCTGCAGTCTGATGCCTCCCCAGCATTTTTGGAGTGCTCTTGCACACTTCTGCATGCTCATGCTCTCTCTTTCTCAAGTTTCTGCTCTCTTCTCTCCTTTATTCTATTAAATTTTCTACTCCTTAACCCACCCACCTCTGTGTCCTGAGTTCTTTCTCAACATGAGACAATGACCCCCTGGGTATATACTGCTAGAAATGTAGCTATTTCACTATCAAAAAGTTGGTGAAGGATCTGAATAGACATTTCTCAAAAGAAGACATACAAATGATCAAGATATATATTTTAAAAACTTTCAACATCCCCACCACCTGTCATCACAATCAGAATCAAAACAAGTTATCATCTCATCTCAGTCAGAAGGGCTATTATCAAAAAGAAACAGTAAAAACTGCTGGCAAATATGTAGAGAAAAGGAAACCCTTATGTACTATTGATGGGAATGCAAATCAGTATGGATATTATGGAAAACAGTACAGATGTTTCTCAAGACTAAAAATAGAAATAACATACAGTCCAGCAATCTCACCACTAGGTATTTATCCAATGGAGAGAGAATCAGTACATCTAAGGGATACCGCCACACTCTACATTTATTGCAGAACTATTCACAATAGCCAAGGTATGGAATCTACCTAAGCGCCCATCGATGAGCAAATGGATAAAGAAAATGTGGTATACATACACAGTAGAATAGCATTCAGCTATAAAAAAGAATGTATTCTGTTATTTGCAGCAACACCAATGGAACTGGAGGTCATTATGTTAAGGCAAATAAGACAGAAACAGAAAGACAGGTATTACATGATCTCAATTATATGTGGGAGCTAAAATTGATCTCATGGACATACACACTGTAATGACAGTTACTAGAGACTATGAAGGGTGGAGAAGGAGGATGAAGAGAAGTTGGTCAATACGTATAAATATGCAGTTAGAAGGAACAAATTCTAGTGTTTGATAGTAAATATGCAATAATTTATTGTGTATTTCAAAATATATGAGACTACGTTAAAGCCAGAATAGTCAAAACGTTCCCAAAAAGAAATGGTAAACATTTGTGGTGATGGATATCCTAAATACCCCAATTTGATTATTCCACCACATTGTATAAATATGTCAAAATATTACATGTACCCCATAAATATGCATAATCATCATGCATCAATTTATGAAGTATGTATTGCCGTATAAGGCACAGTGAAGTGTAAACTTACACCTACTTATATTTACAAGTGTGTGTATATAGAGGGATTGGACATGACTCTAGTTAAGTCAGACTGTTTACAAAATGCTTGAGAACAAGGACTATCAAAAATATCTTTTGAACACTACAGTGTCTTTTACAGAAAATAAAATACTCTCAATAACGTCATGCACATAACTTAATTTTTATAAGGATTCAGAAAGAATCACAGGGTGTTGTTAGGCCTCAAGTCACATTACATGCCTGTGGATACGAAGATTAAAACCATTTTGCCCTGTGAAAAGCAGTCACAGTTTGCATTTTTATGTACTTCAGTCTTTCTTTGTATCGTAAAACAGAAGTAGTGTAAAAATAAGTTATTTTTAGTTCTGGATAAGCATATGTATTATACTCAAGGAGTTTACAGAGATGTTAAACCACTTTCAAGAGCAGTTTCTGTAAAAATAACAAGTAGGAATGTCCAGCTCATTCTAATTGACACCTTATATAAATTGAATTTCTTGTATAATTATTCACTTAAATGATAGTGTCTAAGTATATGCTTCCTCTGAAAGTACTGACAGTGTAGGTCTGTTTTTCATTATAACACATTTTTAAAAACATCTGACACACTGGCAATCAGTATAATCTCTTGTTTACAGCTTCCTTTAATCTAATAGGGCACCAATTTAGGCCTTTCCATAATATTACATGATATAGTAAAATAGTGATGATTTACCTTGCTAGGCAAATCTGTTACCCATTTTTTCTAGGTTGAGTGTCAGATTTTAAAATCAAAGTGTTTATACAAAGATTATAATAGGGAATACACGCCCCTTAGCTTCTGAAATTTACAACTCTCTTAACAGATTATTGGGGATATGCTTATCTCTCTTATACAGTAACTTAGAGAGGAGCAAGAGAGGTTGAAATAAAGCCAAGCAGTAGGAGAGCAACTGATCCAGACCCAGCCAGTCACAAGCATGAGAGGTCCTCAAGTGAATACACATGGAGGAAGAAAGATGCAAGTGGAGAAACTCAGATTCCAGGGGTTGGCATACTTGGGATTAAATGCAAGCCCTTGGCCAGAAAGGGTGAGTATTTATGCAAGAAGTTAGGATAGAGGCAGAAAGTTTAGGAATAAATTTGGGGCACTAGGGTATGCAGAATCAGAAGCAATCTTAGGGTACATTCAATATATAAAATGTAGGAGATGAGAGGATGGAGGAAACAAAAATAGAAACTTGAATTGCATCTCCTGGCTTGTCTCGTAAATACTTATTTTAAGTGCCTGTCTCATAATCATGAAAGGCTAATTCAAAGCAGATGCTACAAACCAACCTGTGTTACTGAAACCTTCACAATAAAACTCCTGCCTCGCAGTCTAGAGTGTGGATCATTACTTTCTAAGCCTTTAAAATGCACTGCATTTGAAGGAGCCTGTTGAACTATATAGGGGTCTTTTGAAAAGATTCTCTCTAAAGAGCACCCTCATTTGTAAAGATCCTTTTGTTTAAGAAGCACCTTTGTGCTAAGCTCTGAAAATACATTAACTGAAGAGGTTGTTTCCATTCTTAGTTCTACTCAATTGTATCTTACCTTGACTGTCTTCACGCGAAAATGGTCCTTTTTGTCATTCAGAAATTATTTTCTTTAAAAAAGTCATACATTCTTTCTCACTAAAATTTCTCCTTTTACATTCAAACAGTAGTGAAGAAAGTCATTCCCTTCAACTGACCAAATACGTTTAAACATTCAAACTTTAAAATATGCCCTGGCAGTATTAAAAAAAATACGGTAATATAAGCTTTCTTTGCTCTTCTCACATATAGACTGGAAATACATCCATTGATGAGAATTTTGTTAAAAAATTGAAAAGATTAATGCTTTTAAAACTAAAATACTGTACTTTAAGAAAGTCCTCTTCATAAAGATCTCTAGTTGTTTATTAATTTTTTAAGAGAGAAATGAAATTCCCGTGCTGTTTTGAAAAATGATCAGTAACTTTGGTTACTGATCTGCCTGGAGAACAAAGTAGATGGTAGACTATGAAACTGGTGATTTCTATATTAATACAATGTTAGAGATACTCTTTCCACTCATCTTGATACTGTGTTAGCTCCTCTAAGTGAGGTATCCCCTTTCAGTGATCACTACGACACTTACATATAAGTATTCAATACACCTTGACTCTAAAGTTCGACTCTCTATAATGACTTGTATTCATCAAGCTCAGATAGCAGTTTGGTGTATCCTTTGGAGTTCAGAGGATACTATTTCAAAGTACTTTGACCTAAAACAGATTGGGACAGGCTCAAGCAAGAAGGTCATTCTGACATTCCCTTACTATTCTGTGTGACAGCTGGCCATAAAATAATTCTATGATGTCCTTTGCCTGCAAGGAAGTTACAAGACCCTAATTCAGAGGGCTGTTATCCCATATGGGGGTTTGGGAGGAAGAAATGCAACACAATGAAACCAATAATAATTCAAACAGCCTGGCTCTGCTAAGTTTCCTCTCTCAGCCTGTTATCATTAGATCAGATCCTTTTGTCTAATTGCATTTCTACATGGCTGAGCATTCTTCACCTAACCTAAACATAAAAATACACATGATTCCTAGGTCTTTAAGTCTTCATTTAATCAAAACTTTGGTGAAATAAATTTATGTTTTTTTTTTTTCTTGTTAATCTGCCTTTGGTATAGAAGTGTCATACCTGACCCTCATGATTAGGGAAGAAAGAAATTACAACTTTCTGCTCCTACAATGCCAATCTTTTCATCACCTAAGACTTCTCCCCTTATATTTCCCTCTTATGGGGTACAAGAAATGCTAGTCCAAAGTATGGCAGCTTGGAAATTGAGAAAACAGCAAAAGCAGGAAGGTCTCTGACCTTCCCCATCTCTTTTCCCCTGAAGACCTTCAGGTGACAGGTGGTCTGCCGCACACTTGGAGGGAAAGAATATCACACAGGGACACCAAGAAAAATCTGAACAAACAGGACTTGCTAAGTTCCCCTGTTTATTACCATTAGACTATACACTTTTTTCTCCCAATTGTAATTCTTCTAAATAATTATCCAGTTTTCATCAAACTTAAGCATAAACATAGACAGTTTTCCCTGTTTTGGAGGGTCTTCAGCTCTAAAAGTTTCTGTCATGTAAAATTCAGATTAAATAAAGATGAATGCTTTTCTCTCATTGTCTTTTATTAACAGAAGTCTCAGCCATGACCCTTGCTATGATGAGAAAAATATTACTTTTTTCCCCCCGTACCTCTAGAGACTATACATTTTTAAAGATGTTGTCTAACAAAAAACTTGGATTAATAATTTTTATAAGACAATCATAAATTGAATTTTAAAACTGTAAAGTTCAAAAGAATGTCAAGTTAATTTATTAATTGCAAAGAATTATGCTATATTCCTGGGTTGAATCCATTTTTCTGTCTAACTATATATATAATCCCATATAAAAGACAAATAGATGAAATTCAACAAAAAACACTATATAAAGTAGCAGGCAATAATATATGATGCACTAGAAATAAACCTACAGAAAGCTATGAAAATCCTTGATGATAAATTAATAACACTTAAAATAGAAATATATAAAAGGCTACAATGAATGAAGTAAATCATATTTGTAGACTGGAAATCCCAAAACTGTAAAGATCTCAATTTTTCTTTCCAAACTTATAATTGAATACAATTTCAATCAAAATCTCAACATGCATAATGGAGAAAGCATCAAAGTCAAGTAAAGAGTTATAGACATGGAAACAGCCAACAGAAGCCAATGCATACTTGAAAAGAACAGGTGAAATGTAAGTTTCCAACAACATCAACTTACCCCAGCACTATAGTAATCAAATTGACATTTGATTGATGGAAGGATAGGCATTTAGAACACTGATGCAGAATGCTGAGTCCTGAAACACATCACACATCAATGGACTCTTGATATGTGATATGTTTATAAGCCACTGAAAAGTATGACTTTATCAATTGATGAGCAGGGGTCAACTGGACATTGATAAGGCAAAAAAGCAAAATTATAACCCTGTCTCCTACTATATCCAACACCCATGTCTATTTGATGCTTAAGTATGAAAATTAAGATGACAAAACTTTTAGAAGATAGTAAAACAGAGTATCGTGACAACCTTGGGTTAGAAAAGGTTTTCTTAGGCAAGACAGCAAAAACAAAACTACCAAAGATATATATATATATTTAATGACAAAAAAAAAAGAAAACATTAGGCAATTACTCAAATTATGCCTCTCAAAATTAACCAAATCTGTGAGCTTTGTGTTACCAATATGAGATATGGGAAGTACACATATCTAAAGAAAGCTTTTAGAAACTTTAGAAACAATTTGGTGGGAAAAGTTTAAATGTATTATGATTTTTAAATTGTTTGTATTTAGAATGTCTTTTTTATATTATTTCATTTCATTGTGTTTTAATAATGTATCAGCCGATGGATGGAAAAAAATGTTAATAGTCCAGAGTTTAACAGTGAAACAGGCAATGTAAGGAAATACAAAAATAAACTTTTTAAAAAAATTCCATTGATTAAAGATACCCCAAGATTCATTTAAAAATACTCAGAAACCAGGCAATAAAAGAAAATGTTACAGGTTCTTTTGTTTATATTTATGTACTAGTGTACGTTTAAAACATCAAAGAAAATAACCTTATACACAATAGTCTCACTCTCCATAGGAAACTTTCAAAAACTACCTATGGCTTCTTTCACACCTCTACATAGTGTGTTTTGTCCTTAAGATTTTCAACTTTAGACATTATTTAAAAACTTCTTACTATGATAGATGAGGATTTAGTTCACTTTTGCCACTATTTTCTTTGCTTAGCATATTGCTATTTGGATTATCTATATTTGTTAACATTAAAAAAAATCTTTTAAGTAATACAATTCTTGTAGCTCTTTATTTCTCCTTCTATCCAGAATAATCTTTTATTTCATACAGTAACAAGAGAATACTACTGCCTTTATCCATTCCTGTTAGCTCTCTTTTCCTTTTTCTCTATCTACTTTCTGCCATAGATACACTTGCATTTCTTACTTTAAAAAAAAAAAAACGTTGCCTTTATAATCTTATTTGCTCCCTCAAACATCCCACTGATTCTACCAAATCTCTTTTTCCTGGAGGAGATCTGGCTCGTAGATTCTCTTCTGCTCTAGTCTAAGTAGATACTCTTTAGGTCAGCTGCATATGTATCTTTCTGGAATGTTCCTTCATTATTTCCTCTGATTTTGCATCCACTGCTTGCTACCTGTGATAAGCAGAATATTGCCCCCATCATCCAAAAAAAAAAAAATACATTTACAGCCTAACCCCCAGAACCTGTAAATATTACCTTATTTCTTTTAAAGGATTTTTGTAATTAAATTAAGGATCTTGAGATGAGGCGACCATTCTAGGTTATCTTGGTGGTCTCTAAATCCAGAGACAGACAGATGATGGGAGTTGTGAGATGGGCATTCAGAGGGTAAGACACCCAGGGCAGGAGAAGGTAGTATGACTATGGAGACAGATTAGGGTGATACAGCCACAAGCCAAGCAACTTCTGGAGCCAACAGAAGCCTTAGAAGGCAAGGCCTGAATTCTCATGGCCTTCAGGGGGACTATGATCCTTCTGACAATTTGATTTTAGACTTCTGGCCTCCAGAACTATCACAGAATAAACTTCTGTTTTTTCAGACATCCAATTTGTTAGAGCAGCCACATGAAACTCATACACTAGTCAAGGACAGGACTGAGATGAGACTAGCAAGGCAGATGTGTGGGCATAAAAGTTAATGGGGTACCAAAAAGTTCAATTTTAAGATAAATAACATTTTATAAGGTAATTTATTTAAAGTAAAAATAAATGCAAAAACATCCCATGATGGAAAAACAAAAAACAAAACACTAAGCAAAGAAAGCTCTGAACCTATACATGGCCTCATGCTAGTCCCAAACCTATGGCTAGTTAAAGATTTCCTCCTCTTGGCTACTTGGTTATAAAAATTAACTTTCTAGCAAAGTTTCGAGATGCTTTCTGAGCCCTTGTGCATCTAACGGTGTCTTTATTTTATACTCACATGTGATTAATAGTTTGAAAGTTTAAATAGCTAGTTTGCAGAAAAATTTTCTCATAGAAATAAGGAACATTGTTTTATCATCTTACATTTAATTTGTTGGGGAGTCACATGGAGACTGGGTATGTTTTTTGTGTGTGTATGTCTGTCTTTCTGTCAAACTTGTATTTATCCTTCATTTTCTTAAACCGTGTAATACATTCACTGTCTGCATCCCCACCCCCACCACCACCCCTCCTCCCCCACATCCCTACCTCTTGCAATCTGACTCAGCACTTGGTAGATTCTTTCAATTAAAAAATCTACTAGGGATGTTATTTTACATATTTGTAAATGTCCTCTCCCTCCATTTCATATTTTATCTTTTCTGGTATTCTTGTTAGCCAGATACGCTAGCAATCTTGACCTAATCCTACCTTTTTTTTCCTTCCAGCTTTTTATTTTTAAATAGAACAAATCTTACAGACTTCATATATTCTTTCAACCCTTCTATTTCTTTTAAAATTTATACTAAAATATCTTTAAATTCTTAACAAATCCAATACACTTTAAGTTTATAAATTATAAATCTAAAAAGTTAAAAATGTTTGACAGCTCATTTTTGTTCTAATTTTTTGTTTCTGTTATTGGTTTATACATATGTACAATGTTTTCTCAATTTTCTCTAAGAGTACTAGTTAGTATTTATTATAAAACTCTCTTCATTGCCTTGAATTATGTTGGTATTATTTTTCTACAGCTCACTTTTGTCTTTTTCTGTTGTGTTGCAAAGATTGTGTACATGTTTGGCAAACTTCTGATGTAAATTTGTATTTAAGTGTGAGCCAATGGAAATATCTATTTTGTCTCTCAATTGATTGGGGAGAAGGTCAGTATCAAACTCTGCTGTAGTTTGAGAAAGAAGTTCTCTATTGTGCTGGGAACATCTTGATGGCAGTGATACAGGACTGCTGGGAAGCTAAGACCCTTTAAATGAAGGGGACAGGGAAGTGCGGGGTAGAGAAAGGCCGGTCCCTGGCTAGGGCCCCACCCCCACAGACCTAGGTGAGGACCAGCACTCCTGCTTTCACGTTCAAACGTTGCATTTTCCAAGACCACCCTGGTCCGCGATACCCCCATCCTGGGCCTATAAAAACCTGAGACTGTAGCAGGCAGACACACAGGCAGCCAGATATCAAGAGGAGCAACATCAGCAGAACACGACACAAGTGGCTGGACGGCGACAGGACATGAGGGAGCACTCTGGCAGAGGAGCACACCGACAGGTGCTGGCAGGACCACAGGCCATGGACGGGCCGGGCAGTCGGGGGAAAGTCGGCGCCACTAAGCAGCTCAAGTCCAGGGGAAAACCATCTCCTTTCTTGCTCCTCCATGGGAGAGCTATTTCCACTCAATAAAAGCTTCGCACCCATTCTCCAAGCCCACGTGTGATTTGATTCTTCTAGCAAGGCAAGGACCCGGGATACAGAAAGCCCTCTGTCCTCGTGATAAGGTAGAGGGTCTAACTGAGCTGGTTAACACCGCCTATAGATAGCAAACCAAGAGAGCACCCTGTAACACACGCCCACTGGGGCTTCAGGAGCTGTAAACATTCACCCCTAGACACTGCCCTGAGGTCGAGCCCCACGGCCTGCGCATCCGTATGCTCCCCTAGAAGTTTAAGCAGCAGAGCACTGAAGAAGCGAGCGACGCCCCCGTGACACGCAAACTTTCCCGTTTCGACTGGGGCCTCGGCTGCCTGGGATCCTGGAAGGTGAATGTGAATGATTTCGAAACTGTCGGGTCTGCCTTTCTTCCAAAACCCTGCCACCTCTTTCTTTCCTGCAGGTAAGAGGCTGTTTCCCTTCACTGTTTTAAAAACCTCCGCCGTAACTGGGCTGGTCAAAACCCCCAGACCTTGTCTCTTTTCTCTCTCACACCGTTTGAAAAAGCTCCTATGTCTTTCTTTACAATTTTAAGAGTTTTGCTATAGGCTACAGCAATGTTACTAAGTAAAGAGAGCATTTGGATCAGCTGTCAACGGCGCAAATCAGACCAACTATTCCTAGAGGTGCCCTATATGCCTCCACCTGAACCGCAGGCATGCATGGTTCGGGGCACCTCTCCTTATCCTTTCCCAGCAAGCAAAGGTCGAGTCCAGTGGCCATGAGTGGGGCTGGAGAGAACAAGCGCTAAGCAGGACGCGACCGTAGGCTCACCTAGAGGTTTGAGCAGCGGGGCACGGAAGAAGCGAGCCACACACTCCCCGTCACACACCCTGCGAGGGAGACAAGGGAAGCTTTCGCATTTCAACAGAATGCAGAGTTCTTTTGCTGCTCTGTTCTCCCCAGTCTACTCATGTTTTTTAAGAAAATGCTCTCTCTCTCTCTTTTTTTTTTTTTAACCGTAGGAGTGATGGCTGTTGAGTATTCTCCACAAAGCAAGTAGGGAAGAAGATACAGCTATAGAGATAGAATTGAACATCTCGTTTATATCCCCACTTCTCTGCTCTGCCCTTTCTCCCTCCTTCCTACCTTGGAGTTTTCCTTGGTACTGACGCGTCTTCGAGATTCCGTCAGACAGATCGATACCTTCCTTAGCGGCAGTCAAACCGGGACTGTTCTAGACTGGTGGTTTTTATACTTGAGTGTGCGTCAGAATCACCTGAAGGGCTTGTTAAAACATGGATTGCTTTGGCTCCAGTACCATCATCTTTGATTTAGAAGACCTGGAATGAAGCTAAATAATTTTCATTTTTAACAAGTTCCCAGGTGATGCTGATGCAGCTGATCAGGGACCACGCTTTCTGACAGCCACAGCTGCAGGCCACTCTTTACCTAACCAGTCTGAATATCACAAGCACATGGGGTGCTTGTTCCAATGTGGTTTCCCAGGCCCCACCACACTTTGGTAATTACAAGTTGATAAATTTAACAACCACCTGTGGAGATTATTATTAGGGAAATTCGTTTGACTGCAGCTTCAACAGCCTTGATTCATCTATCTTCCCCCATATCTGACTTACTTTTCCTACTAACTGTTGTGGTCTTTTGTCTATATATACTCCCACCATATATATATATATATATATATATATATATATATGTATATGCACTTTGGGAGGCCAAGGTGGACAGATCACCTGAGGTCAGGAGTTTGAGACCAGCCTGGCCAACATGGTGAAACCCTGTCTCTACTAAAAATACCAAAATATTAGCTGGGCATGGTGGCACATGTCTGTAATCCCAGCTACTCAGGAGGTTGGGGTAAGAGAATTGCTTGATCCCAGGTGGCAGGGGTTGCAGTGAGCCTAGGTCTCACCACTGCACTCCAGCCTGGGACACAGAGTGAGACCCAATCTCATAAAAAATAGATATAGATATAGATATAGATATAGATATAGATATAGATATAGATATATTGGAGGTTAGTTTTTCAATTCTTATAAACTTTGTCTATCAATGCCTGCAGTATTGTTGGGGAATCAAATAAAGATTTGGTGAATGCATCATCTTGAAACAGAACTTGTAGTTAAGGATATAAAATATAAGGCTGACTTTTTCCTTGTGGCTACTAACTTACTTGACGTTCAGATCACAAAATTTTAATGTATTCATCAGGTAAGATTGAAAAAATCTTCACTATTAAGCGTTCAAAGGCCAGAATCTTTCAGATATCTAACCAAATGAAAGGATAAACTTTAACACATTGGTTATAGTTTTCTGGGATCTAATTCCCTTAAATCTAAGCTCTTCCAAAGTATAATTTCCTTTTGCAAAGTTATTTGCAGTTGCTGCTATTCATTATAGCAGCCCCTGGAGGATGCAGTGGGTTTCTCTCATAAAAATCATAAAGGGATTGAAGAATCATCATATAATAGCTATAGCCATATAGTCAGTCCGCCTTAATGGATTTATGCCCATAGCACTCTCAATACCAACCAACCAACCAATTGGCAGTTTATTTTCTTGGCACTGAAAATATTTGAAACTCTTTGTATATGTATTTAAGCATGAAATCTCCAGGATAAGCAAGAAGGAGAAACATGCGTACTGTGATACTGTAACTTCGACTTTAGAGGCAAGAAACTAGAGCTAAGATACTAAAAGACTCCTTGGGGAATTTCAGCTTCCACTGAGTCCTTACCATGAAAGAAAGAAAGAAAAAAACACCACAGAAAATAATAAAAAACAAAAGCACTGTGATAGATAAGATCCTCTTCTGGACTGAAATCTCCTTGAAGGCAGGACCTTATCTAATTTGAGCTATTATTTCTTTAAGGAGAAAATACAGCGAGCTCTGAAATTGATCCTAGAGATGGGCTTTTCCCTTTGTTTCACAGTATTATTTGACCTCCCGTGGTAGTTTCTCTGATTAAGTACCTTGGACATTAACTGTCAGCCAGAGGGAAGGAACTGAAAGCAGAATAAATTTTCAACTCTAAACTTATTAAAACTCTAATACAAATCATAACATCACTTCTGCCATAAACCATGGCAATCCGTAGAGATGCATTTAATCAGGCTTTCCGAAAAATAAATTGCTGGTGCCCCACCATGCACACTTACAAATCTCTTGCTATTATTCTGTTGATATCTGTGGTTTACTGACTGTTTTTAATCATGGTACAATGGACTATTCTTAAAAAATAACAGTGAATATGGAGCTCCTAAACCAAGAGGTATTCAGCATGAATTGACAAAATAACCATTTACCTAAGCGTTTGTCATGACAATAAATTCCAATAAAGAGATTCTGATAGTTAATAGCTTCCAAGAATAAAAAATGATTCAACTCTAGTAAGTAAAAAGAATGTACCATTGAGTAAACAACCACATTATTTTAAAAAAGAAAGTATTATAGAATAACAAATCATAGAGTTATCTTGTATAAATATGAAACCATAGACATATTAAACTTTGGTATATATTAAAATCACTTGGGGAGCTAATTTAAAAAAAAAAAAAAAACAGCCTCACTGAAATAGAACAAAGCCTGGTCCTTGTATTTCCGTGTTTGTGTGTGAGTTTCTACAGAAGATTCTGTTACACACCAAAATTGAGAAGCACTGAACTTACAAGTTAACTAAAATATGAGAGAGGTGACTAGAGAGAGAAGGTGGGAGGGGGAACAAACAAAAAACAGTTCAGTGCTACTTGGCCTTTTGGCTAAGATCAAGTGCAAAAAAACAGTTCAGTATTGCAGGAGATTTTTGAAGAAATTCCCGCCTCCCTTACATAGATAAAGCAGCACAGAGAAAACTTTTTTAGAGACCTCTCTGATAACAATGTCTCCATCTTATATTAGTGAGTATAATGCACCAAAATGTCTTTGGGTTCAGACAGACTCACTAGCGTTTCTATGTAGAGGAATTTTCCTGCTTATCTGTCCATCCATAGAGGATACAAAAGAAAAGTTAGACCATCCCCAACTTCTGGAAGGAGAAGAAGGCTGGTGGCTATCTAAGGGAGAAAGCACTAGTGAAATCGCCAGTGTCAGCTAATAAGGGGCTCAGGCATATTCCCTTTTAATTTGAATAAATATATTTTAATTGAATGGAACTGAAAAATAATTACATTACTCGTTTATTTAAATATTCAATGTGAATCATTTTTCTTCACTGCATTAAAAGAAATATATGGTCTCCACCTTCTGCCTGCTTCATGCACCATTCTGTGTATGCATCTGGGCTCAAGCACCAGCTCTAATGCTGGGCTACCCCAGGGATCATCTCTGCTCAGAGGACACTGAATAAATCAGGCCCAGTGAGGCATAAAGTAAACTTCAGAGCATTTGAAAACTTCTTCCTGAAAAGAAAAGCATATTATTTCTTAAAAAATGCAAAAAAAATTAACACCACTAATTTTCCCCTGCGGAGGCCCAGTGGGAACAAGAGGTCAAGAACATTGTCCTACCTTCCTCAGCATGTCAGGAACCATGTGTAGAAAATGAAATGATCTCTGGACTATGTGCCTTGAAGAATGGGGAAGGAAGGTGAATCCTGAATCATTTAATGCTCTGAATGTAAGATCACTATTAAAAGTCCTGACTTCTACATGCAGTCTTTTATCTTTTCTAAGTCCAAGATTCTATGACTCACCAAGTCCTTGCTCTCTGGGTTGTCCCTGTACACTGATAACTCAAGTCTTTTGACTTTTCATTTGATTGCTTCACTCCCAGATGAATAGAGAAGTCCTCGGCTCCAGTAAGCTTAATCTAACTCAGCTCCTCGGCTCTGCAGTTCTGATTATTCCAGTTCAGTCACTGCCCATGAGCCTGGCAAGACATTCAGACACTATAAAACTGTGCCCACGGTGAATACAACAGCAAAGATGACAGACGTGATCCTTACTGCACTCAGGAAGCCTTCGGTCTAGTGAGGAAGGCATGTGTTAACAAATCATCGCCGGGCGCGGTGGCTCACGCCTGTAATCCCAGCACTTTGGGAGGCCGAGGCGGGTGGATCATGAGGTCAGGAGATCGAGGCCATCCTGGTCAATATGGTGAAACCCCGTCTCTACTAAAAATACAAAACATTAGCTGGGCGTGGTGGCGCGAGCCTGTAATCCCAGCTACTCAGGAGGCTGAGGCAGAAGAATTGCCTGAACCCAGGAGGCGGAGGTTGCGGTGAGCCGAGATCGCGCCATTGCACTCCAGCCTGGGCAACAAGAGCAAAACTCCGTCTCAAAAAAAAAAAAAAAAAAAAAAAAAAAAACAAATCATGATGAAATTATAATTGGCAATTGTTACGAAGGACATTGAGTGCATGGTATGTGGTAGTAGTTGGCGGTGATACCTGAACACTCAACAGATGGCTCAGAGAAAGAAACAGCAAAACAGCTGTGAAGAATGAACACAGCAATGAGTGAAACCAAGGGCAGCTCAGTTTACGGTCTCCAGGAAATTACTCTATAGTCCAAGACTTAATGTGGGAGGAAGTGAGACATGCTCAAGGAAGTGAAAAAAAAATTATGGCTGGAGTGTTATGAAGAAATTGGCAGAAATGAAGTCAGCTAGAAAGGAAGGAGAGGAAAAGAGGGAGAAGGGATGGCAGGAGGAAGCTAGATTACACAAGGCTTTAAATGTCACTGAAGGTTTTTTTTGGGGGGACGGATTTTCGCTCTTGTTACCCAGGCTGGAGTGCAATGGCGCGATCTCGGCTCACCGCAACCTCCGCCTCCTGGGTTCAGGCAATTCTCCTGCCTCAGCCTCCTGAGTAGCTGGGATTACAGGCATGCGCCACCATGCCCAGCTAATTTTTGTATTTTTAGTAGAGACGGGGTTTCACCATGTTGACCAGGATGGTCTCGATCTGTCGACCTTGTGATCCACCCGCCTCGCCTCCCAAAGTGCTGGGATTACAGGCTTGAGCCACCACGCCCGGCGTCACTAAAGGTTAATATTTGATCTTAAAAGCAGTGGAAAATCATTCACCAACTTCAAATGTTTTAAAAGACAACTCATCTCTGTGTATGGAATATATTGTAAACTAATTAATAGACCAGTTTAGGAGAAGCAGCCGAGAGATGATGGCAATTTCTGTTTGGATGGTGTTAATAGACATAGAAATAGACACACTAAAAGTGTTTTGAAAATACAGTCAACTGATTTTTGACAGAAGAACAAACAGTACTGTGGTGAAACACAGTTTTTCAACAAATAGTGCTACAACAACTGGACATTAGCATTCAGAAAAAAAAAGTAAAAAATCTAGACACAGACCTTGCATCACAAAACTTAAAATGTATCACAGATGTAAATGTGAAACTATAAAACTCCTGGAAGAAAACATGGAAGAAAATCTAAATGACCTTGGATATAGAGATGGCTTTTGGACGACTTTTGAGACACAACAACATGTAAAGGCATGATCCTTGAAAGAAAAAAATTGATAGACTGAATTGCGTTACAATTAAAAACTTCTGCTCCATGAAGGACACCATCAAGAGAATGAAGACATGAACTCCAGAAGAGAAGAAAATATTTACAGAAGACATATCTGATAAAGGACTGTCAACTGAAATATTTAAAAATTCTTAACACTCGAAAAAGAAAAAATGAATAATTCAATTTTAAAATGGGTAAAAGACCTTTACATATATCTGACCAAAGAATACATACAGGTGGCAAATAAGCGTATGAAAAGATACTCCATATCATATGTCATTAGGAAGTGACAAATTAAAATAACAATAAAATACCACTATACGTCTATTAGAATGGCCAAAAGCCAGAACACTGACATCAAATGATGAAAAGAATGTGGAGCAACAAACTGTCATTAATTGCTAGTGGAAATGCAAATGGTACAACCACTTGGGAAGATAATTTGTCAGTTTCTTACAAAACTAAACATATTCTTATACTAACTATCCAGCAGTTCTGCTCTTTGGTATTTACTCAAATAAATAAAAATCATGTCTACACAAAAAGTTGCACATAGATATTTATAACAGCTTTATTCATTATTGTAAAAACTTGAAAGAAACCAAGGTGCCCTTCAGTAAGTGAATGAATAATGTAGTATATCAAGACACTGGAATATTATTCAGCACTAAAAAGAAACAAAATGTTAAGCCATGGAAAGATATGAAGTATCCTTAAGTGCACATAACTAAGTGAAATAATCCAATCTGAAAAGGCAATGTACTATAATACTCCATTTATACAATATTCTGGAAGAGCCAAAAGTGCCAAGACAGTAAAATGATCAGTGGTTTCCAGGGGCTATATATTGTATCATATATTTATCATTATAATGTATCAAAACCCATAGAATGTACTACACCAAGAGGAAATCCTTAAGTAAACTGTGGACTTGGGGGTGGTAAGGATATGTTAATGTAGCCTCATCAATTGTAACAATGTCCCATACTACTGAAGAATGTTAGTAGTGGGGAGGCTGTAGGTATGTGGGAGCAGGGAAGAAATGGAAATACTCTGTAACTTCTAGTCAATTTTGCTGTGAACCTAAAACTGCTCTAAAAAATTAGAGTCTATTTAAAAGAAAATATGTTTTCTAGAGAAACTGGAAAGTTTGTGACTTCATTAGAGGGTGGTAGAAGGGAGAGAGACAGAAGTTTCACTGCCTAAGTTTCTGGTCTGGGTGCCTGGATGGATGTGGTGACATTCACTGCAATGGGGCTAACAGGAAGTGGGGAGAAAGAGACAGCAATGGAGTGAGGGAGAAATTGACTTTTTTTTCTTTCCTTTTTGTTTTTTATTTAGAAGTCTTTATACCCTAACTTTTCCCACTGGAAAATGTAAACCACTTAGATGGTTAGGAACCGCATGACACTGATTTTAAAAGTACAAGTCAATACCAATGTCTTTGTACACATAAATGAAAGCATGATGGATCAGAAAAAATTATAAGATGTCTGAAAGAGGGGGTTTCAAATTTATCTTGGGCATTCATCAGCCATGGAGCAAATTATTTAAACCTCAGTCTTCTTCTGTAGTCCATCGTATGCAGGACAGTTGTAAGGAATATACATAACAGCACAACGTTTGTCCTCACACAGTGGAAACAAATGTTGAATATATATATATATATATATATATATATATATATATATATATATATCTCACATTTTAACATGAATTTGACAGCCATGTTAAAATACAATGCAATTAGGTGGGAGCAAAATAATTCTCAATACATATCAGAAAGTGATGATTTTCTAGGATTCTCGTGAAATAACCTAGAACTGAAGACTTGCTACCATGCCTTTTATTGAGAGAATTTCTTTTTTTTTTCCTAGATAACCCACATTTGATCCTTTGGGAAGCCATAGCAGTTACTCAGTCCTCAGGACATTTTAAGATCTGATACCAATGGCCACAGATATTTTTCTCTTCTGTTGCTTCCTTGTTTATTTCTCCCTCCCTCTTTTCTAATTACTCTCTAAAAACTAATTCATCCAGAGATTTAACTGCAGGTATTTCAATGTGTAAAGAGGGTAGCTGTATTACTGAATAATATTGACTAAAAACCTTCTTATCCAAGTAATGATAGAAAGGTAGAAAATAAACCATATGCACACACACACACACACACACACACACACACACAAAGAAGACTTAACAACAAACAAGCAAGATTAGAGTGAATGCTGTGAAGCTTTAGAAAAAGGTCTTATGCCAGCCACAAAACAATACAAATGTTGAAATAAACAGACTGGGGACTAAGAATTCTGCAATCATTCAGGGTCTTGTCATGGCACAGTATACCCCTTGGATAGCACAAAGTCTAGTCTGACATGTTGAGGGCAGCATAGCAGAGCTCTTTGCTTTCTATATGATCGGCTGAGTGATTAGTATGATTGTGAGTTCCACGAATGAAAATCAGCAACCCTGACCTGTGTTGACCACATCTGTAGATTTTTCCTCCCATTGGTGATCTACCCTATGGAAGCCTTCGCCCTCCAATTTCTGAGGAATAGCAGACAAGTGGAAAAGTATGAAAAGGTTACTCATAAACTGAGAAATGGATGAACTCATAATTTTTAAAACATGTGAAACACATGTTCCTCAGGTAAGACCTTGCACTCTAAATGTCAAGCCAGAGTGAATTCTTAAAGCTGAGTTACAAAGCTCTGGAAATAGAGTTTATAATGAAAATGTTGACAGGCTCTTGGAGCGACTGTAGTATAGAAAATTTAATATGTCACCTTGTTTTACAAGATTTTACTGGCATAAAAGAAAATTAAAACATTTAACATCTTTCACTTCACGAAATTGCTTTCCTCCTCCAAACGTGGTACCATTTGTAGTGCTATTTCATTTGTAAACCACCTTGTTATTGTCATTGTGCCTAACACACATTCTCAACTCAGCACACACATTTTCTTTCCAAAGTGCTAACATGCATATTGGGGAGGCATTATCTGGTAATCTTATTCACATTTTCTGAAGGCATGTTAAGTTTTAAGAGTTGTTGTGGAGGAAAGGCTGAAATTATTTATATAACTACACAGGCAACATAAATAATGCTGATTATTAAAATATTTCCCAGAAAAATGACTTTCAAAAGGCCCTTTTTAAAAGTGAAACATGTGTACTGCAGGTATTTACACAAATTCAAGGGAAAAATAAGACTTGGAAAGACTGCTAGTGTTGGAAGAAACACATTTAGACCTTCAGGCAAAATAGAATAACTGCTTACAGTTTTCGAACGCAAGAAAACATGAAGCATACAATAAGGGATAATTTTCTAAGTCAGTTATAAATAATGACGATTTATGTGAAAATATACTTGTTAATTCAAGTTATCACAAGCACGAGTCTCCCAATCCCAATATTTTTATATCTGCAATGACCACTTACTTTTGTGATATGTTAAAGGCTGCCTGGGGTAGCTGGCCAATAGGTAGTTCACATGACTTCCCAGAATGTAATGAAGGAGTCCCAGGGTTTACAGACCCATAGGAAGTTCTTCAAAGCCATGACAAACTTCACTTCTGACTTTTGCTAAGTGAGGTTTAAGTGATGTGTTTCAATATCATCAAATAATAAAATCATGAACCCTGAATATTATCTAACAAATTTCTGGTACAGTCATTATTTTATTGATCGTGATTACTTCAGGCAGAAGTATTGATTCTACAATATTGGTGCTAAGAACTTTAAAAAGACAAATATAACCTCATATGTTTACATAGAGCCCACCTGAATGGGGAAGGACACACCTCTGCATTGGAAACTCAGAGCAGTAAAGACACAGGATATGTGTCTTCACATAGAGCAAAGCTGCTTCATGGGGCCTCTGTCTTCCTATTTGCTGCAAGGTATTTAGGGACTCTTTAATACTACCCTTATGTTCTGTTTTTCATAAAGCTTCATTTATTGAGCTTCTACTATTGATGGGGCCAGGGGGCAGAGAAGTTCTAGGCAGAAAAGGATGGGTCCCTGACAAAATCTCACCCTCAAGCTGAAAAGCCTGAAACCATCATCTAAAGTGAGAACGTATATCCCTGTTTTCCCACTCCAACGTCGCCTTTTCCTAAACCACCCATGACCTCACCTTGTCTCATCCTGTGCCTATAGAGACCCCAGACTCAGCAGAGGGGAGAAGCATCCAGATGTCAGAGACTGTGGCTAGACATCGGAGAGAAGTGGCTTAACTTCAGAGGAACAGCTTGATGGCATAACTTTGAAAAAAAATCTAGAGGGAGATGGCCAGACTTCAGGGGAAGATGACCTATCCTTCCCCCACACTGTCCCCTTTTCAGTTTCCCTGTCCACTGAGAGCCACTTTCATTGGCAATAAAATCCCCTGCATCTCTTGTCCTTCAATTCATCTGTGCAATCTCATTTTTCCTGGATGCTGGACGGGAGCTTGGGAGCCACAAGTGCAGATACAGAAGGCTATCACCCTGGTTCTTTGCCCTCACTGGCAGAAGGCAGCATGGACCCACTGAGCTGTTAACACTTAAGCCATCTGCAGATATCAGAGCTAAGGGAGCACTGTAACACCCCCTCTGGGGCTTCAGGAGTCACAGGCACCCCACCTGGATGCTGCCATGGTGCCTGCACAGAGTTTGCTCCTGCTGGTGCCCAAAAGTGCTCACTCTGGCTCCTGCACCTGCTCACCTGTGTACTCTCTCGTGTGAGGGGTATGCAGCAGGTCTGAGTGAGTGGAGTTTGACCCTGCCAACACCGAAACGGTTGGCTGGTTCCAGCACCGGTGCACTCCAGTTTCCAACTTGTTCACTTGTATGCTCCCTCGGCAAGCAGTTGAGAGTGGTGGGCTGAGTAAAGGAAGCACCCCTGTTGCGAGTCCTGTGAAGGGGTCAGGGAAACGTCCTGCTTCACTGTGTTCTAGGTCCTCTGTTCAACATTATTTGGAAATCTTCACAATAACCTTAGAAGGTAGACACTACCTCATAGTCATATTTAATAGATGGAAAAACTAGACCCAGAATATTTCCATAGTTGTCCCATGTTTACAGAACTATTGAATGGCCAAGCTATAAGTTCTGAGGCTGACTGGCTCTGAAGCGTGTGCTCCTAACCACTCTGTTATCCCACACAACTAACAAGGTTCTGTGGAGTCTCATCGCCTAGGGAAGCTAAGACAAATGTAACATGCTTTGTGTCTTTATGAGATCATTGGCCAGGGGAGTAGTTGTGTTTGTCTGGGAGTCTTGTAAGGATACAGTGTAATATGCTCCATGCAATGACAGATGGAAAGATAGATTATGGTGAGCACAAAGAAGATAGAGCCTCTCCTAGTCTAGGAGGCCAGTTAAAGGTTCCTAAAGGTGGACTGCAAGAACTGAGTCTGAGAAAAAAAGGGAAGAGCTAGCATGATGTATGAGAGAGTAAGGCATACAGAATAAAGGGTGCAAAGCGGTGGGCACCAGAATGCACATTTATAAAATTGCTGTAAAACATGAAGATATAAGTATGAATTTGGTTAAAAATGAGGCTGGAGGCCAATTCTGGTGGCTCACGCCTGTGATCCTAGCAGTTTGGGAGGCTGAAGCAGGTGGACCACTTGAGGTTAGGAGTTCCAAACTAGCCTGGCCAACATGATGAACCCTGTGTCTACTAAAAGTACAGAAAAATTAGGTGCGGTGGCACATGCCTGTAATCCCAGCTACTCGGGAGGTTGAGGCAGGAGAATCATTTTGTTTGAATCTGGGAGATGGAGGTTGTAGTGAGTGGAGATTGTGCCACTGCACTGCAGCCTGGGCAACACCAGTGAGACTCCATCTCAGAAAAAATAAATGAGGCTGGAGGTACAGGCAGGACTCAGATCCTAAAAGACATTTAGGCCACAAGAAAGAGTTCTCATTCTTCTGTGGTATGCTGAAGTGATTCAATGCCATCTGACATTATACACAGAGCCTGAAAAGCTTTTATTTTGGACCTAAGAGAAGTCCCAAGATAGTTCATGGAGTGATATCTACTAGAAGCTTCTTTTTACAGACAACAGAAGAGACACAAGTTAGTACATAGAGAATTGTCTTAGACTATTTGTGTTACTATAAAGGAATATCTGAGGCTGGGTAACTTATACATAAAAAAACATTCATTTGGCTTGTGGTCTTGAAAGCTGTAGAAGAAGCATGGTGCCCATATCTGCTTCCAATAATGGCCTCAAACTGCTTCCATTCATGGCAGAAGGTGAAGGAAAGCCAGCATGTACAGAGATCATATGATGAGAGGAAGCAAGAGGGAGAGGGAGGAGACACCAGGCTCTTTTTAACAACCAGCTTTCCTGGGAACTAATAAAACAAAGCTCATTCATTACTGTGAGGATGGCACTAAGTCATTCTGAGGAATCCGCTGTCATAACACAAACATTGCCCATTAGTCCTCACTTTCAACATGTGGATCAAATTTCAAAATGACGTTTGGAAGAGGTGAATATCCAAACCATAGCAAGAACCCCAGGACATGGATGATATACATTCCTCTAGGTTTCCATATCTAAAGTTCTCTATGGCAAATGCCTGTGGCTATTCATTAACAGTGTCAACTCATCACTACACTTATCAGAGCAGGCAGTAGACTTCAGTGATATTTACAAGTTAAGAAGAAAGCAGCTCTATTTGCTCTGTCAATAGCCATAAAGCAAATCCTATCTCACAAAGTTTAGGTCCAGGCTAACAAAATGATCTTGAATATACCAGTTTCTATTCAAAATTTTCATACCCTTTGATTAAGTGATTACATCACTAGGTAAGAAGAAGACTTGTCAAAGATACATACAGAAAAGCATTTACTAAATACCAGAATATTCATAAGTGCATTATTAGCAAAAGCAAAAATTTAGAAACATATAGATAGCTTTCAATATATAAATCATAAATAGTGAAATATTGTGCAGGAATTAAAAAGCATGAGACTGATCTGTAAGAACAAATATAGAAAGATGCCCAAGATATATCATTAAGTGAAAAAACGAGCCACAGGATAATTAGCTAATCTCATTTATATTAAACAGCAAAGGCAGAATGTAGATAAGTGTTTTCCAGGGCAGGAAGAGAAGGGGAAATAGGAGTGATGAAAATGTTCTGGAATTAGATAGCGGTGATGGTTGCACAATTTTATGAATATTCTAATAGTGACCAGATTATATACTTTTAAAGGGTAAATGTTATGATATATAAACTATTTGCCACTAAAAACAAATAAACAAATCCCAGATATTCACAATGTGTATATTGAGGTGGAAGGGAACATTTATTTTATCTGCAAATACATATTCCAACCCTGGCCACTCCTGGGCTGGGATATAGCTGGAAACAACTTTAGAAAAATAGCCACAATTTTGGCTCATGGAGTGCCCAATGCATTGTGAGACCTAAAGGATGCTCCTGGAACCAAGGCCTTCTACATCAGAGAAATACTAATTATTTTTTATGTCATGCTTCAGCCTTTGGAGATGAATTCCTTTGCAAAAGGGACCACAAAAATCCAATCCAATAAAATCAACCAGCACTGAAATTTAATGTTGAAGCTATATAGGCTTTATTAATCTTTAACACACTTTCTTGAATAGGCTTCTAGTTGGTGAAGTGTTCCAGGTAAAATCTTGGTAAATGAAGCTGATGAGCAGCCTATTTTAAGGGTGGTAAAGCCTCAGGGTTACAATGAAACTGATTTTTTAAAGCAGTTTTTTAAATGTGTATAAAAAGAACAAGGATCATAAATCAAAATGCAGATTTTATGACTGGCATTCATCAGTAGATTGAAGACACCAAGGCTTATCTAGGAAGAGCCACCTAAATGGAAAGGGGTGTGAGTGTGTCTGTGTATTGCGTTTATGTCTAAATACCTCCAGGTAATATTGGTTAGGATATAAATAGTGTGAATTCATTTCTTTAGAGATCATAATGGGAAAATGCAGATATTATAGAATATAGATCCTCTCACACAAACTATATCCTACATATACCACTATCTATTTTTTTACCTTGTGATCTCACTCGATCACCCAGGTGGGAGTCAGTGATGCAATCACAGATTATTTTATCTTTGAACTCCTGGACTCAAGCAACCCTCCCACTTCAGCCTCCTAAGCAGCTAGGACTGCAGGCATGTACTATCATATCTGGCCTATTTTTAAATCTTATGTATTAAATCTTACTATGTTGCCTAGTCTGGTCTCAAACTCCTGGCTTTAAGTAATCTTCCTGTCTCAGTCTCCCAAAATGTTGGGATTACAGGCATGAGCCACCACTCCATGCCCCAGATATACTGATATCTACCAAAGTATTTTTAAAATGTTTGTTTAAAAATAGTTTTTTAATTTTTTTTTTATTTTTTGAGATAGTGTCTCACTTTGTCACTAAGGCTAGAGTGCAGGGGAATGCTCACAGCTCACAGCAGCCTTGACCTCCTGGGCTCAAGTGATCTTTCTTCCTCAGCCTCCCAAGTAGCTGGGACTACAGGCATGCATTACCACAGCCAGGCAAATTATTATTTTTTTGCAGAGACAGGGGTCTCGCTATGATGCCCAGGCTTGTCCTTAATTCCTGGGCACAATCTATTATCCCACCCCAGCCTCCCAAATGTTGGGATTACAGGCATAAGCCACCATACCCAGCCTATCAAACTATTTAAATGTAATTTTTATCTGACACATGCTCATTGGGATTCTGAAGGCAGACATGCTACTCTGAGAAACCAAACTTTGAAGCTCAACTGCCCTCCATAAATTAGAACCCATAGCTCCATCTGGTCCAATTAGAGATACCTGAGTTACATTTCGTGATAAGCACCAGTTAAGAAGCTGTGATAAATTCTGTGCACATAAGAGCTGTGTATGTAAGAGTACCAGAAATAGGTTCTTAAAGTAATTATCTGTCATTATTTCATCAGAATTGTATGACTGTGCTATCTAATGTAACGTTACAATTATGCTGCTTAATGATGGGGTACAGAACATGCTACCTCAGAATGTGGCAGTTTGGAGGTCACTATCTGACCGTCTCCCACCTTTCTATATGAAATGTGATTATAAAAGAAACTCTCACGTGACAGGAGTCCTGCCCCATAGCCAGGGGAAGTGATATGGTTTGGTCCTGTGTCCCCAGCCAAGTCTCATCTTGAACTGATACCCAAATTGTAAACCCCACATGTTGGGGAAGGGATCTCATGGGAGATGACTGAATCATGGGAGTGTTTCCCCCATGCTGTTCTCATGATAGTTGAGTTCTCATGAGATATGATGGTTTCGTGAGTGGCTTTTCCCCACTTCACTCTGCACTTCTCTCATTCTCCTTCCTGCTGCCATGTGAGGAAGGATGTGTTTGCTTCCCTTTCTGCTATGATTGTAAGTCTCCTGAGGCCTCCCCAGCCCTGCAGAACTGTGAGTTAATTAAACCTCTTTCCCTTATAAACTACCCAGTCTTTGGCAGTTCTTTATAGCAGTGTGAGAACAGACTAATACAGGAAGGAATATCATACAGAGATGCAGACAATTATTTGAACAAACAGACTTACTCAGGTTACCCCAGTTTATTTCCATTTGTTCATGCTCTCTGTCCAATCATGTTTTCCCACAATTCTCCACTTCTCTTATAAGACAGCATAAAAATACAAAGCTTTTCCTAGGTCTTTGGGTCTTCATTTCTGAATTTCCTTCTGTAAAATTTTGTTTAAATACATTTTATATGCTTTTTTTCTTGTTAATCTGTGTTTCATTAAACAGATTAACAACATATTTTCCTTATAATGTAAAGGAAAAGATATTATATTACTTTCTGTTACATTACTATGATTTGAAACATTTTTAGCTTGACATTTTTCAAGAAACTTAAATTAGATTTCTATTTCAAAGAGGTTTTCTAAAAATCAAAAGAGTTTTTGGTTACTATTACTGAGTTGTTTTAGATGTTTCTTCTCCATTTTCATTGCAGTACCAGCAAAAATCACATGGTGGATACCTTAAGAGTTGAATAAAAGAACAGAGCTCTTAAGATACTAATTAAATTTAGAATGAATAATTAGCTATTCCCATTGTCATATAAACTAGAATTCATAACAAAGAAGAGGAAATGAAAGGTTGGAATTTTTTTTAGGTTATTTTGTTGATGTTTCTATTATAAAAAGCCTTGTCAAGTTCTCTATTGTAAATTTTATAAGGTAGAAGATGTCTTTTCACTTGGCATATTTTACAGGAATATATTTCTATTTAAATTTTATTGCAAAGTGACTTAGGAAGGAGGCAAGTAAAACCCTTCTCTTTAAAATGCAATTATTTAAGTTGAGGGTGTGGGGGCTATGTGATGAAATAGGCATTGGGGAAACATTGGTGATGATTGTATCCCAATTTGATTTAGCAATAAAATTAAAGAAAATAATAAGACTAGTAAACATAAAAAAGTTACTTATAAGACCACATTTATTCCTTATTTTTTTCTTTCTATCATGCTTTAACTACAAAACAATAGGAACATTTAGTTAATGAAGATCATTAAGTCATTGAGAATTATGGAGTCAGAGCAATTTAATTTTCTGCTTATCATTTGAAAATAAACAATATCTCTATAAATGTAAAATGGAAAGCTCTGCAGTCTAACTGAACCTTCCCAAATAGAATTCTGAGAGTATTCAAGAGCCCTGGGATACATTTTCTAAACTGTTGCAAAGGATGAAGTTGACCTTCTAGGCAAAATTCTTCTATGTGCTCCTGTAGAGAGAAGGAATATGAACATTTTTCTTGCTGTTTCCTTTATATAACATTTGAGTGACCTGAGGCAATGTGGTTTATTCTTCCTTCTCTTCAGCTAAGCTTTTTTTTCAGCTTTCTTTTAAGTAAGAACATAAAGGTCAGGTTATCATTTCACAAAATGCTTTATTCTAGCTTCTCTCACCATAATATGCTTTCACTAATTATTTCATAACTCATTTAAATGGGAGGCATTCTAAAAGAGAATTCACTGAAACAACTCCTCAAGTAACTAATTATTTTTTTTTAACACAGGGGAATTTTAATTATAATGCCCGTGTTATTTAAAAGCAGAGTGTGACAATTTGCATCTTGAACATCTATTGTAATAGGGAAGAAAAATATAAGTCTCTGAATGAAATAACTTTAGTAAATGCAATTTAATTGGCCTTTTATTTTCCTGATTTCTCAAAAGCAGGGGAAAAAATATGCAAACATGGCCTGAATTGTAAAACCACTTAGAAAGATAAAAGATTACCAAATTGTGTTCCTAGAAAGACCATTAATTTATTAGCTTATTTAAAAAGTTATATGCTCTTTGTTTTTCTGAAACAGATTTGTCATGTGTCACTATTGAATGTATAGCTATGATAACAAAAATCTTCTCGTCTTAGAAGAAAACATTTAAATCATAGTGTTTCCCACAAGTAGTTGACATTTTCAAGGGACTAAATAAATAAATTGATTTTAATTATTATTATCATTATTTCCATTATTATTATTTTCCTTAATTTGTATTGTAGAGAATTTCATTGATTAAAAATAAGTGACTGACCACATAAGAAATTGTTTCGAGATCTGAAATCTAGTCTTTAGACTGAGAAGTAAAGTGCTAAGGGAATAAGTGTGCATCCAGATTTAGACTAAGTAAGTCCCAGTCCCTGACCATAGAGCACTTAGCTTTTTCCAGTAAGTTCTTAACTGTCAATGTGGGTGCTTATATCACAGAATGTCTCTGAGCATTACTAGGTAATGTGCACAGATTCACTTTCTGAAGCAGAAGCTGCTATAGAAAGCAAGTCAGTGCTTTTAGTAATAAGATGTCAATGCTCAAAAATTAACAAAGACAAATCTACCTGGACACAAATACATTATCATGTATCCAGCAGTCAGCATTGCTCTATCCTGGGAGGAGCCTGTCCCACTACATCCCTAGAAGATTAAATGCAAGCAGAAGTACCACTTAGGCTCCAACTGTGCTCCTCAGATGTTGCATGGCAAGTGGGTTGTCCAAGAGCTGTGTGGGCAGGCAGGTGTGGGGATGGGTGGACAGGTGGTCATGATTGTATAAAAATAAAATAAAATGGGACTTTTATGTGTATTCCTAAGAGATCTGTTGTTATCTAGTCTTCTTCCATGTTGGAATTAATCCCTCATCCCCAGGAGGGGACCACTTACGTTAAACTCCAAGTCAAGACCAAGTGAACTCCCATTAACCAGCTTCAGCGAATCTTTTTCAGTTGAAAAGCCATTAAGAAGGCTGTCAGGAGTGCCCTGTACCTTTTTCTGAAATGACTGCAAGGTCGCTCAATCTCAAACACCTGGTCCAATATACTACTGATTGCATTAACATAATATTAGATCCACTGGTCAAAAATGAATCTTTTAGTCTGTCTGAGGGATTCTGGCACTGCTCGCCAAAAAAAAAAAAAAAGAAAAAGAAAAAGAAATTCTGTAGATTTAACTTTTTGAAAACTCAATCCAGGCTTGCCCGTTTGTGTTCACAGATTGCAAAGGCAGATGTCTGATCCAAGTTTACAACATGTATGTCTCAGGATTTGTTGGCTATTTTTCATCCCTTTGAAGAAAATATTTTGCATCATCACATTGGAATATTGAAAGTTGTTCATTTCTAATAATTATTATTATAATAACACAATAATGATCTTTGTTAGGTTTATTTTATTATGGCTGTTGTTGAATAAGAATCTACTCTGCACTAGAGCTTACATCTTAGATGTTGTTTAAAAACTACCATGGCTGTAGGAGGTAGGTTATTATTATGTCTGTTGAACAGAAGAAAATCCAGAGGCTCAGCTAGCTGGCAACATCTAGAGTAGGGAAGACGTGCTTGGCCAGATGGAAGATCATTTTGATGGTAAGGGTTAGGGAAGAAATGAAGAAATAGCTTATGTTTTTTTCCTTTTTAAGTGGCGCTTAAATATTCCCAAATGGTCAATTTTCGAATCACAAAGTTTTCAATAGTTAATTAATTTTAGACCACTGAGATATAATATTCCAACTCAGTTTATCAAGAATATGTTTATATAGGCACCTATATGGGCGAGTTTAATCTGCTGAAGTCCAATGAAGGAGGAGGGAGGAGTAGAGGAAGATGAAGGAGAGAAGGAGAGGTGGAGAGTGGGATGGCAACAGCAGAAAGCTCTCTCTCTATGGCATAAAGCCCCATGTCTTCACTGGTAAGGCAAATGTCTACTATTAACATGACATACTTTGCTAGATACACAGGGTAGGGGATGGTAGGAGAGCCTCACAGATGAGTTCAGCTCTGCTTCCCTGTGTCAGCTGTTCTCAACTTAGAGGACTACATACAAGTATACATGGCACAGAAATACTCCAGCATTTTAGATTACAGCTAATTGGATAAAAATAAAATTCCCACATTTCAGCTAGTCTGGTGAAGTTGCTTTCAAATGGAGATTTAATAACCTAGGCATTCTTTACAGCAGAACTCAAAATGACTAGAAATACTGATAGTCAGTAGCCTGTTACATTGCAACTTTTAACAAAAGGCTGGATGGAATGATAGTTCTTCACTTATCGTTCCCACTCTCCTTCCCTCTTCAGCCAAGGGTGCACTCAAGGCTTAAAGAGCACTTGAAAAGCTCCTGGAAGGAAAGGATGAATGATGCATGGCAAGATCACTGCATGAAATGTGCTGACTGATTAAAGACAGATTCCGTTTGCTACGCTTCTTTTTATCAAAGACACTTTGAGAAAGCAAAAATGGAAGAGGGACATTATTTAATATGGGCTCTATATAGCACCTGAGAGTACAAAACATTTTTTTTTGTTGTTTTACCCAAGCAAAGCCTACTGTTACCATTTAGTGGTGACTGCTTTATTGACTGCTAATGCTTTAAAAATGAGATTAAATCAGGTCTATGGTCTTTATTACTGGGAAGATATATTCCCCATGTGAATTCTAGTGGTTTGGCAATCTTAACCTCAGCAGACATAACATTGATGTATTTTGTGTTGCCAAACAGCATGGTAAGTGTTTAAAATGCTGTGAACAGCCTTATTGCCTTGAAATGATACAATCTAAGATGAGATTGTAATTCAGTGACTGAATCTGTGAGCATATCCTTGTATGGAATACTAAAGTCCAAGCCACTGTATTTTAATATCTCACAGAGAAGGAATTGTTCTTTATTTCACTACTGAAAGACGGAACATGTAAAAGTGAATGTAGATTGTGGGAAGACTGAAACTGCAATGTAACAGGCCATTTTGATTAGCAGTATATAGGCAGCTGCCTTTCATAATAAGGCCTCAAAACACCAGCCTGCTTCATTCAAATCAGCAGAGTTCTTCTGGCCTTGGGGACAACTGATGGGTGGGATCTATAAGGACAGAAATTCTCAAGTGACAGAAAGTCAAACTGTCCCCTTTCCACTTCATTTGGAGCATTCTGAGAAAGCGGCTTTTGCCTAATATGCAGCATTTATTCCCCTTCTTTCTCTTAATCAATCATAATTAACATCAACATTCAGTTCTCTCTACACTTTATGCTCATCAATCAAATTTCAGACACCCATCACTCAAAGGTTCCAGTTACCTTGTAGCCTTGATTTTCAGGATCAGGATGTCACCTGGCCTGTCTCCTGAATAGAGGGGATTTTCTGCATCTGCACCTCAGTCTGTCATTGCCAAAGCAGACTGGGGCACCTCGAGGTAGAGTGACCCACCATCCTAGTTTTACGTGGCACTAAGGTGGCTTCCCAGGATACGGGACTGTCAAGTGCTAAAACCAGGTGAGTCCAGAGAAAATAATAATAGTTAGCCACTCTACCTTAGGTAAAATCTGGTTTAACTGACTATGGAAAACTCTGCCTTCATCAGTTTGGATGGATACCACAAAGCACTGTGGACTGAGTGACCTGTAAACACAAACATTGATTTCTCAAAGTTCTGGAAGCTGGAAACTTGAAAGCAGGGTGCCAGTATGATTGGTTTCTTATGAGAGTCCTCTTCCGGGTTGCAGATTACATACATCTCATTGTATCCTCACGTGGTGAAAAGAGCAAGAGTGTTCTGTGGTTCCTTTTATAAGGGCACTAATCACCTTCATGAGGGCTCCACCCTCATGATCTAATTAGTTCCCAAAGGCTCCACCTCCCAATACTATCACATGAGGGGTTAGAATTTCAATATACAAATTTTAGGGAGATAAAACATTCAGTCTACAGAATTCTTAGTGAAGACAAGGGGTGGTCTGAAGCTAGATATTGAGGAGGTTAATTGCATATCTATGAGCTGTAATTCTTTATAGCACCACTTGGCAAAATCACCTCTTTCAGATTTCAACTTTCTCAAACCCTCACTAGGAGTGCATGAGGGAGTGGCGATTCTGCCCAATTGTCCTGTTATTGGTGAAAACAAGTTATCATTCTTATCCGACTTCCAAGTTGAGACTAGACTAAGTAGGACCTGGGGGGAAAAACCCTTAACAAATGACTACATTGCTTATGATTCAATTTTGTTTTTACTGAGGACTCAAGATTAGTTGAAAGCAGCCCTGCAAATCTGCTTACCCATTCATAGCTTAAATTGATTTCAGTTTGGATCTGCTTGCCTTGCTTTATGATCAATACAAAAATTAAAAAAAACACAGCTTTTGGTCAAATCATTATAGAAACAAGTAAAAAAACATTTTCTTCACCATGGTAGGTCTAACCTTTCAGGAGCCAACAGAAATAATTAGAAGCTGCCTTCTAACTAGAAGAATGGGGTAGAAATAGCAATATCATGGATTCCAGAATGGTCAGTACCATTTTGTCAAGGTCTACATGACTTCAGTGTATCCAGATGAAAAGAAAAACTGTTCATCTTGTTACTCAGCTGTTGAGCCAACATGTTACTAAACATAAGAAATCTGAAGCACTAGAGGGAATTTTTATTTCTCACTTGTGATATAGATGTTGTAGGCCATGCCACTATAATTAAAATAAAATTTACTGTCCTTAAGACCCAACCAAAAAAAAAATGACTCTGCAAAAGTTTAGCATTTAATAAAACTATAAAATAAAATTAGGAAATTATTTTTTCTAATATGTTTCTATTAATGAGAAGTCCCTCTACGGACATAAGTAGTAAGTCAACTTGAAACAGTTTTGCTTTAAAAAAAATCTCATAAGTTTATGCTGCCATTTGAGGTCCTACGACTGTTTTCTAAGCTAATTTAAGGAAAAAGGTCAGTCAAAACCATGAGAGAATAAACATGAATCTCTTTAAATCTTTCCTTTTTCTTAAAAACATGCATTGTTGATGAAAGTGAAAATTAGACAGCCATTATGAAAAAATGGTTATGTAGCTTTCTCAAAAAACTAGAATTAGAATTACCATATGATGCAGCAATCCCACTTACAGGTATATATACATAGGAATTGAAATGAGGATGTATAAGAGATATCTACACTCCATGTTGATTGCAGCATTATTCATAATAGCCAAGATATGGAATCAATCATTAATGAGTGAATGGGTGAAGAAAATGTGATATATATTATCACATCTATCTCTCTATCTCTCTATCTATCTATCTATCTATCTATCTCTCTATCTACCTATCTCTATCTCTATATCTATATCTATCTATCAATCTATATATATATATATGTATATATGCACACACACATACACACACACAATGGAATATTATTCAACCTTAAAAATGAGTACATTCTGTTATTTGTGATAACACAGATGGACCCAGGGGATACTATGCTAAGGGAAATACACCAGACACTGAAAGAAAAATATTGTATTATCTCACTTAGATGTAGAATCTATTATCAAAAAGTCAAATTCATAGAAGTAGAGAGCCAAATGGTTACCAGAGGCTTGGGAGGATGGGGCGTGGTAGGGAATGGAAAGATGTTTGTTAAAGGGTAAAAGGTTTCAGTTAGAGAGGAGAAATAAGCTTTTAATATCTACTGTACAGCATAGTATATATCAAAATTGCTAAAAGAGTAGATTTTAAATGTTCTCATGGCAGAAAAGAGGTAAGTATGTGGTGATAGATATGTTAATTAGCTTGATATAATCACTCCATGATGTATACATACATCAAAACATGACATTGTACCTCATAAAAATATATAATTAATGGTCAATCTAAAATTTAAACTATTTTAAAAATGTACATTATTTCTTCAAAAATTATTTTATTATTTCCAAAAGAGAATAAGAAGAAGAGAGGAAAGAGGGGGATAAAGAGAAAGAAGAATCCACTTACCTGCTACTGCAACTTTTGCTGTCCGACTAATAATTGACCCAGAATCTCCTAAAGATGCTTCACATTGGTAAAGTCCCTCATCTGGCTTGTGGTGTCTGGAATGAAGTATGTTTTGTATCAACAGAGACCCATTTGAAAGTTGCTGCTTCCTTTCATCCATTCCCAAGGCTAGGTGGATGCCATCTTTCTTCCACTTGATCACTGGAACTCCTCGGTCAGACTCTGCAGAGCAGTCCAGAAGGACGTTTCCTCCTCGCATTGTGATGGCATCAGAAGGTTCTGAGAGGAAGCGCAGTGCCGTGAAAGCTTTAATTTGAAAACCTGAAACAAGAGAGCAAAGGGAAATACGTTCATGTATTCAAACGAATCTCAGGCTTAGATTCCCTGTCTTTTCTTGACAAAGCTTTTCAAAAAAGTTGAGGGCTTTGAAAAATGTCCAAGAATAAATAAAAACTAAAATCAAGAATATTATGTTACATAAGTAAAAATGTACTCAGATGAGGTAACCACAATTAAGAAAACAATTGGCTCCAAAAGTTAATATTATGAGAAATAACAAATTCATCTAAATCCAGGCTTGCCTGTTATCACATATCAATCAGTACATGAAAATTTAGACAGAAAAAAAGTAATATTTTCAAAATAAAACGATATTTTAAAGTAGTAATAGTTATTAGCATGGTAGCTAAGATTTTTGGGGGTACTATTTCCAACTCTTCATTCTGATTATGGCACCAATTGAATTTTTTAAAAAAAATCCAGTCAGACAAAGTATTCTCTAAGAATAAAAGTCAACTCTAAACAGCATGGGCAAAGTTATTTAGAACAAACCTCAGATGGGTTTTAAAACAGGTAAATCCTACCTGCAGAGCAAGTCAATCAAGCTACTACCTAAAATCACAAATCCCTGAAGTGTCTTAATTTTCATCCAAATGTTTCTCATGGGCTTGGAAATCTAAATAAATATTACAGTTGAATTTTTTTCCATAAACATAAATGATCATAAAGAATCAACAGGGGTAATAGAAAGTCATTTAAGAATCTTGAGGGGATGGAGAAAATATCATTAGTTAAAATACACTGTTTTCGAAGCTGGCAGTATAGCATTTGCCAGAATATTCAGAATGTGAGTCAGAGACCTTGACAAGATTTCAGGAGGTCACAGAGTCCACCATTTGCTCAGACAGGTATACACTTAAATCATTCAAGTCAAATTACTTTCAATTTTATTTTGAACAATCTTTGGGGCAAGAGATTCTACAATGACCCTTGATATCTTGTTTTCAATATTTAATGACTTTAAGAGTCTAAATGAATTTTCTTGCTGATGTTTAATCCCATTTTCTCCTGAAACACCTTATGTGAAAATGCAGAAGAGATGGATATTTTCTTTAAGAGCCCTTTATTTGTTTGAAGCAGCATTTCATTTCTTAAAAAATGCCGCCAAAGTTATGTTTTAGCCTTCATTTATTTTTCAGGATAGCAACCTCGACTTCATTAGCTTCCTTAATTTCTCTGTAATGAGAAAACTTTTAGTTGTACTTTGTAAAATCTTTCCAATCTTCTGTCATTTAAAAGGCAGACATCTAAACTACATGTAATCAATATTTTCATAAGGGGTTAACTCATACCAATTCCAATGGACAGAGCTATTTCTATCTTTGTACACCCCATTTTCCAGTGAAGATAAAGCAGGATAGCTTCTCAGGTTTCTTCCTGGTTTTATTGGCTTCATTCCTGCATACTCAAATTTCTAAAACTTATGTTTGAAGTCCGTTACTTTGCCCGAGTATATCTTGTGTCACTCACTGTCATATATTCATGCCTTTCACCTTGGCCACTCACTCAAAAAAGCACTGAGACCTTTGCTTGAATTAACATAAATTGTACAATAATGGTGACCACTTAAATCTCCTATAGATGATATTGATAAAGATCCTGTATGACAGCAGCCTGGTGTCTTTATTTTCAAATAAGCTCCTTCTCCCCACAGGTGCTTTTGGCATAGCCAACCCAATTATAGTACATCCTGTTCTTCTAGTGGAAAGCACATTGAATTGGGTGTCTGGATATCTAGCCCTAGGTCCTGGCTTTATCACTCCAAAATTCATGACTCAGAAAGGTCTTTTAAGTCCTCTGAAACTCAGTTCCCTCATCCACAAAAATTAAGTAGTTGAACTAGATGATCTCTAAGTTCAACATCTAGTTTGGAGACTTTTATAATAAGATAGGGTTGAGAGCATCTGTCAAATGAACCCTGCCCTAAGCTTGCTGAAATGCAGACTGATTCTGACTAAAATACCTCCCCATGTCTACATGATATCATCCTCTACCAGAAAGGAAACACAAGCTAGCAAACCTGGCTTAAGAAACACTAAGAATGAGAAATCGAGAAGTTCTAATGTCCTTGAGTTTCAAGACACTTGACTAGAATAATACCCACAATTTCCGTATAAGCAGCATTAATAAAGTAGAAATAAATTTGGAATTTAAGACCAGGCAACTATATTAGAAAGCATTTATTGCTTTTTTGTTCTTCCTCGGCCTATATTTTAAACACAACCTCATGTTGGGTGCCTTATTTATGTCACAGAAGACATAATACATTTGACAGAACTGTTTATGACAGCATGTTAATGAGCATATGTGCCCATTATCACAAATCAATAATCCACTTAGTCTGAAACATGGAGGTTATGACAGTTTTCAGTGCTGTGAGTACATAGATCAACTTTTCTTTAGCACAATTACCCTTGCAGTTCCCTGGCAATTTGAGCTTTTTGCACTCTTTATAATAATTACATTTTGAATATATGGCTCTGAGATATAGGTATCTCGCTGCTTTAAGCAACTTGTATTTAGTGATTAGTTGTATAGAAAAGATGGATCCTGGTGAATCAAGCTAATTGAGAAATAGTAGATATGATTCTATTAGTCTCTTTTTGTATGTTTCAGCTCATATTAGTGATAGTGGCAGGAGGCAGACAAATTCCCAGGCAGACAGGGGTGGGTCCCTGGTGAAACCCAACCTTCAAGCCAAAAACAGCCTAAAGCCTGAAAACTGGGCTGCTGGTCCTGCATGGAGTCTGTGACCAGAGTGAGAACTTCTATTCCTGTTTGCCTGTTCTTTCCTGATTAGTTCTTTTTGAATAATTCCCCCCTTTTTTTTCCTTTTTTGGGGGGGATGTAGTCTGGCTCTGTCTCTCAGGCTGAAGTGCAACGGTGTGATCTCGGCTCACTACAACCTCTGCCTCCTGGGCTCAGATCATTCTCCTGCCTTAGCTTCCCGAGTAGCTGGGATTACAGTCATGGCCACCAAGGCTGGCTAAGTTTTGTATTTTTAGTAGAGATGGACATATTGGCCATGGTTGGCCAGGTTGATCTGGAACTCCTGACCTCAGTTGTTCTGCTCGCCTCAGCCTTCCGAAGTGCTGGGATTACAGGGATGAGCCAATGGGCCCAGCCTGAATAATGCTTTTTAAGCAATAAAATGTTGCCTTTTCCAAGGCTACCTACAGCCTGCACCTCCCCCCATTCTGATCCTATAAAAACTCCAGATTCAGCCACACCTGGGGACTACACACTTCAGGTCCCCTCTCCACTGAGAGATGTTCTATCACTCAATAAAACTTTTCTCCACCTTGCTCGCTCTCCAGTTGTGCAGGTAACCTCATTGTTCTTGATGTAGGACAAGAAGCTGGGATCCACTGAACAGCAGGTGCAAAAAGAGCTGTAACGATGTAGCCTTCACACCCTCCACTGATACCAGGTGGCCACCTAAGGTGACAGGAAGTGGCAGTGGGGACAGGCCAGCCCAAGAGCTGTGGGCCAGAGTGGGGCAGTGGGACTGAATGAGATGTAACATGGAAGAGCCAAAACACATTCCTGCCCACCCCCTGCCCCATTGGCTGTGCTGCGTATGGCGAGAAGGAGAGAAGAGCTGCAGCTCTTCTGGAGGCCTAGACCTTGGGACTCTCCAAGCCAGAGCTCTGATACACCCTTGTTTGCTGAAGTATGGGAACAAACAGTGACATGCTGTAACACCCCCTTGGGGCTCTGTGGTTGTTGGTGTCTCCAAGTTTTCTGGATGTCACCATGTTCCCCTGGTTCCAGACACCAGCACCCAAGGCAGAAGCTTCTAGAATTATTATTAGAAGTTTGTTTGGTTTGATTTTTAGGATGTCCAATGGCCATTCCCTTGAACTCTCAAACAGTTACATTTTCAAGACTTGCTTTGTAAAAGAGGCAATCCTTTTAACCCTGCTATAAAATTACTTAAGGCAACTATAATATATTTTGGAGAAATAGACTGGAAATTTCCAAAATCTCATCCATTAAGAAACTTGTACAATGAAGTCTGACATCAGAGTTCACCATAAAAATGAGTTTTTCCAGCTCTCTCTCACTCCAAATGTTGGTTTGGGAAGATTTCTAAATCTTTGGTTACAATACAGGCATAAAGTCATATAGGCATTTAACTATTGGCTACCTTTTCTTATCTATATTGGTCTGAGGAAAACTAATTAAGTGTCAGGTCATCATCGGGCCTTCTCCCACTCTGTCTCCTCCTCTTACACTTCCTCCTTGCCCAACTCCTCTTTCTTCTCCTCTCCTTCTCCTTTTGTGTGTGTGTGTGTGTGTGTGTGTGTGTGTGTGTGTGTGTGTGTGTCTGTATATCGAGAGTTTGTAAGCAGATACCAAGACAGCAAAACCTTCCATGCTTTCTGATGAGGATATAAAAGAAAGCTTACTCTTAAGGAGTAAACCAAGGCAGAAATGTTATTATCGATTTGTTTTAATTTTCTCAAACATAAAAAAGCATCAGTGCCTCTCAATTTTGGTGTGTAACAGAATCTTCTGTAGAAATGCACACACACACACACACACACACACACACACACACACAAATACAAGGCCCAGGTGCTGTTCTATCTCACTGAGGCTGTTTCTTTATTGGCTCCCCAGGTGATTCTAATAGATACCAAAGTTTAATAAGTCTATGGTTTCGTATTTACACAAGATAACACTATGATGTGTTACTCCATAATAATTTCTTTTTTTAAATAATGTGGTTGTTTACTCAGTGGTACATTCTTTTTATTTATTAGAGTTGAATCATTTTTTTATTCCTGGAATCTATTAACTATCAGATTCTCTTTATTAGAATTTATTGTCATGACAAACACTTAGATAAATAGTGATGTCGTCAATTCATGCTGAATACCTCTTGGTTTACGAACTTCATGTTAACTGTTATTTTTAAAGAATAGTCCACTGTACCATGATCAAAAACAGTCAGTAAACCATGGATATCAGGACTAACAATGCCAAGGACATTTCAAGTTTATATTAATTGAGTATCTATATGTAGAGAATAGTCTTAATATATTTTAGAAACTCATCAAAATGATCAAATAGTACAAATGTTTCTATAAGCTGAAGTCCCTTTGTGCTTCTCTCTTTATCATATTCCTGTTAGTTCCAAAGACTGTTCAGTCACAGAGGCAAACTAACTGAAAATAGGGTTTTTAAGGTATGACATTTTATCTACAATATCGAACACTGTTAAGTGTAAAAAATAATTCTCCGTGGAGTCAGAAATCTCTTTCCAGGTCCAAAATGTAAAAGCTTCTGGTTAAGGCAATAGAAGCTCAAAATGAAATTTATAAAAAGTAGCATGGAAGTGGGGGGAAGAAGCTCCTAAAAGATTGTGAGATTAGAAAATGTCACACAAATCCCCATAGAACTTGCTATGCATAATTTTGTCGCTTAAAATTACACAAATGTTCATTTTGGGATGCTTAGAGTTTCTGATGATCCCTGAATCTTCATATCAACCCAGAAAACCATGCCACCATCATCTCTTCTTAGAAACAGACGCTACCACATTTGCTTCTTTTTGTTTAAGACTAATAAAGAGACCTCCACTGAGGGAAATGAAAACAAGTATATGAATGATGCAATATAATCTACTTTCAGTTTATTAAATGTCAATTACATGTGCAACTGTAACTCTGGTCTTTAGCCCTGGAAAAAAAATTATAATACTAGGGAGGCAATGCAATGGAGCAGGAAATTTAAGAAACAAAAACAAACATGAATTAACAGAATCTCTAAGCATATGTTAATGTCTCTGGGTTGGTATATCAGAATACAAATTCTGAAACAGTGGTTCTCAAAGTGTGGTCCCTAGACTAGCAACAGCAGCACCTCCTGGGAACCTGCTGGAAATGCATAATGTTAAGTAGAACAATGGTTGTTAGAGGCTGGCAAGGGTGAGGAGGGGATAGAGAGAAGTTAGTTAAAGAATACAAAATTACAGTTAGACCGGATTAGTAATTTCTAATTCTCTATAGCACTGTAGGGTGACTAAAGCTAACAACGATTTAATATATATTTTCAAACATCTGGAAGAGATGATGTTGAATGTTCCCAACACAAATAAATAATAACTGTTTGAGGTGATGTATATGTTAATTACCCCGAATTGATCACCAAACCTTATATACATGTATCAAAATATTAGCCTGCATCCTATAAATGTGTGCAACTATTATGTGTCACTTAAAAAAAAAATTGGCCTGGCATAGGGGCTCATGACTGTAATCTCAGCACTTTGGGAGGCTGAGGCAGGCAGATCACAAGGTCAGGAGATCGAGACCATCCTGACCAACATGGTGAAAGCCCGTCTCTACCAAAAATACAAAAATTAGCTGGGCGTGGTGGTGTACGCCTGTAGTCCCAGCTACTTGGGAGGCTGAGGCAAGAGAACTACTTGAACCTGGGAGGTGAAGGTTGCTGTGAGCCGAGGTCACACCACTGCACTCCAGCCTGGAGCCCAGTGACAGAGTGGGCTCAAAATATTATTATTTTGAGACAGACTCTGTCTCAAAATAATAATATTTTGAGACAGAGTCTGTCTCAAAATAATAATAATAATAATAAATTAATTAAAAATGAAAAATTCTAGGCCCTGCACCATACCTACCCAATCAGAAACTGGCAGTAGGGCCCAGCAATCTGTACTTTAAGAAGTCTTCCAGGGAGTTCTCATGTTAACTAAAGCTCGAGAACTTTTCTGCAAAAGTTCCGGTAGTGTGGATTGGAGCAAGGGGGTTCTTATGTCCCTTGGACTGTCTTGTCATGATTTTCCATATTTAAGGAATTTATGTAATTTGGGTTGATTATTTTTCTAAGTTAGTAGGTAAAGTTAGAAGGATAATCTAGAAAGGCAAATAATTGAACACTTATTTCAACACATATTTTATTAATATTTATTATATATTTCTCTTTGAAAGGCTGAACTGAAGAAAGGATCAAGAAAGAGGGCTACTGTTTACAATACCTAATCTTTTCTCTATTACAACCAGCACACTGTTTGGTCCCCAGATGGCCTTGCCCCATTAAGCAAAATTAAACTTCCATGGTCGTTAGACATTTAGAATACTCTTTGAAATATTCACAATTCTTCAAATAGTGGACTATAAGAGGATTTCTTCTAAACAGTGACAATAGCTACAATCCTCTTCCACCAGAGGTTTTGGTTCATCCAGTATACTTTATCACATTGCCTTCCTTTTATTCCATGTTAGTTCCATAATTGTAGTCTTTTAAAACATCAATGCTCTAGATATTTACCTGGCTGATCTGTTCCGTAGTCTAGTTTAGCCTCTAGATGGGAAAATCACAATAGCCATTTACTGTGCTATAGCCTGAGGGTGCAGTGTGCTTTGTGTATTTCCCATTAATACAACACTTTAACTTCAGCTACACCAGAGAGAAAAATTGTACACTCATCAAAGGACAAGCATCTATGACACGGGTTTCTGTGAAGCACTGGTGCCATTTTATTCAGTTTAATAAGACATTAAAAAAAATTGTCAGAACATACGGTCATATTTTTAAAAGATGACTTTCATTCCTCAGGTGCCAGAGATTAATGGTTTAAAGCCATTTAAGACAAATTTTATTACTAAAAAATAAAAAAATCAGAAATGAATTGAGTTTTATGAAATTAATTTCTGAACTTAAATAGTGTTTTTTTTTAAAAAAAAGGCTGACCAGAAAAGAAAACGTATGTATTTTACTATGGGAATTTATTAAGGATCATTAAAACATAGGGAAGCTACGGATGAAATTTTTAGTGAAAAATTTAAAAGGAAAAGTCAAAGTTCACCCTCATTAGAGTTGCCAGATTTAGCAAACAAAAATTAAGGACACAACTTATATTTATTGCAATTTCATATAAAAAACAAATTTAGTACAAATTTTGGTATAAACATGTCCTAAATACTTATACTAAATAAATATTGCGAAAGACCAACTTATACTAAAATATTATTTGTTATTTACTCAAAATCAAATATAACTGAGCATACTGTATCTTATCTAGAAAACCTACCTTCCATGAAACTCTCTCTTAAAATCATAGCTAAAGTAAGCAACTAGCAAATAAATTACTACTATGCTCCTCAGTTGTCACATATCTATAAAAGAGTAAGTTCTTGGAAAGCTAGCGTCACTGATCAGGAAGTGATTTTAGTGTCAGGACATTTGCTGACCTAGTACAACCCCCACCAAATCTTCTCACCAAAAGTGTGCTGAACTGATTTGCTGTTGACACTGTGATTCTACTTCTTCTTATCCCTTTACAAGGAACTAGATTCGGAAATATAAAGGTAAGGCGTGGAGTTCACGAATCAACTGTCCCAGCTGAAATCTCTTAGTGAGCCTATACAGAGGCTCCACATCTGAAATTCCAAGCACATGGCAACTTCCCCAAAGCTCAAGAAGCTGTGCAGAGATCTGAGGTTTTTAAAGGGCAAGAAGTGTGTGCCGCAGGCAACTACCTGAGTGTCTTCTGGCTAAATCCAATGGTAAAGAACAGTAATAAGGGCTAAGTTGGAGTGGGGGAATAACTTCCTCATTCCTTTCCTGCTCGAAGAGCTAACTCTCTAAACTGCAGTTTGATGTTGCTGTGTGATACTGGACAAATTGTAAAGAAATTTTTTTCCAACCCAATAAGTAACACTTCCAGACATCTAGGTTATCATTCCCAGGACTCATACAAAATTAACACGAAAAAGAGAAACTTTGATGCATTGCTTAATCTGCCTTGAGTTTGAGCCTTCTTCCCTCTCACTTTGATAAAATGTAAGCTAGCTTTCTCTTCTGTGGTGCTTTTCATCAGTCTTTCTCTAAGTAGAGAGAGGGATGGCATTTTATAAATGCAGAACTGTCAACTAAAACGCTAAGTGTTCTTGTGAGTATTCACAAAAAGTATGATTTAAGGAGTACCCAGTGCATGGAATCATCTCCATTTTGATGGCAGCCACATAGAGGAACTTTGAAGATACCATTTATTGTGGAGTGTCTGATCAACTTTTAGAAACCTCTTATCAAGTTATCCATATTTACTGCATACAGTATAAAAATATGAACATGAAACCATATATCATAATAATTGTCCATAACCCTGCTTATCCAATAAGGATTACTTTAACAGAAGCTGTTTAAGTTTCTATGTGTTTCCTTCCGGGAAATTATTTATTTCTTTATTTATAAAGATTTGCTTTATTACCCACATGCTTGTGACCACATTTTATATTCAAATTTGATTCTTGTTATTGTAAGGATCCGTCTATACCCATTCTTAATTGGATGTTTTCCATTAGTTTTCTCAAAGAACTCATTTGTAATATATGTCATAGTTTTCACACCTACTTGGAAAACTGCTTGCTTTTTAGTGGCACATTTATTGTAGCACTTTGTCAGTAAGCCCATTAAGTTTGAAATTTTGCTTTAAAGGCCAAAGGAATAATATTGCATTGACAAAATGTACTTGAAATAATAAACTTTGTAATATTATTCTATTTTTACTGTAATACTTAATGGTGTAAAAGATCTTAAAAATATCCTCATGCATTCCTTCATCCATCTAATATTTATTGAGTACCAATTGTATCAGGCATTATTCAAGGCTGAGAATAATACAGTAAAACAAACAGCCTAATATTCCCTATTGTTCTAGGTTTTATATTCTAGTAGAAAGGAACAGACAATAAAGAACTAACAGAAAATATGTAAAATGTCAGAAGGGACTAAGTACTATAAGGGAAAATCAAGAGGGAAAGGGAGAAGTTGCAGGATTTGGAGAAGGTTTCATTGAGGAGCAAAGACCAGAATATTGTGAAGAAGGATATGGTCATAGTCTGCTTACACTGCCATAATAAAATACTATAGACTGGGTGGCTTTAAAAAGATGTATTTCCACAGATTTAGAAGCTGAGAAGTCCAGGATCAAGGTGTTAGCAAGGCAGATCTCATTCTCAGACCTCTTTTCTTGGCCAGTAGGTAGCCACTATCTTGCTGTGTACTCACATGACCTCTTCTTTGTTCACGGGGAGACAGAGAGCTCCGAAGTCTTTTCTTTTTCTTATAAGAAAAGTAACCCTATCGTTGGGGCCTTACCTTTATGACCTGGTCTAGCCATAATTATCTCTCCAAAGTCTTACCTCCTGAAACTATAACATTGGGAGTTAGGATTTTGACACATGAAATCTGGGGGATGCAAACTCTCAATTCATCACAGACATGGAGCAGGTATATAGGGAAAGAACTCCACAGGGAGAGGACGCTAAGTCACCCAGGCAGGTGTGACTAGCCCATCCCAGGAATAGCAGAGAAGCCTGTGACTGGGTTGGACTGAATGAGAGAGTCTCAGCAAGCAAGGTCTGAGAGGTCACAGTGAGATTGCAGAGGCAAGTGAAAACATTTTGCTTTAACTCTGACAAATTTCCAGAAGAGTTTCCATGAGGAGAGCATAAAGGTCCAATTTATGAAAGTAGTAGTTGTCAACGGAGGAGCAATTTTGCCCCCCAGGAAACATCTGTCAATGTCTGGAGGCATTTCTGGTTGTCACAGCTGAGAGGGGGCTGCTGGCATCCACTGTGCAGAGGGATACAGCACATCCTACAGTGCACAAGTCAGGCCTTCACAAGAACAAATTACCCATCCGAAAACATCAGTAGTGGTGAGGTTGAGAAACCCTGTTTTAAAGGATCATTCTGGTTGCTGTCTTGAGAATAGAGGTCATTGGAAGAAGCAGAAAAACCAGATTGGAGGTGACTTCTATTGCTCAGGTGAGAAATTATGAGATTTGGCCTAAGGTATTACAGCACAGGTGGTGAGAAACGGACATATTTAGGACCCATTTTTAAAGATAAGAGTACGGTTTTGAGGGATGAGATATGGGCTGTTCAAAAAAGAAAAGAGCCCCAGATGACTCCAAGGAGATCAACAGAGCGATTTATGTAATTTATATGAAAAGAGAAGGCACTTTCTATTGCAAAAGAAAGCTCCCAGCACAAGGGGTCAGGAGACCTGAGTTCTTTGTCTAATCTGCCCCTCATTAGCCTTCTAAATGGGGGCTACACCACTGGGAATCAATTCATTCATTAATAAAACAAGGAGGCTGGACTAGATAACTTCAAGGCATCTTCAGCTCTAATATAAAAGTCTGTGAGTTCATACCTATTAACTTTGCTACTTACAGAAAATAAATTACCTTCAAATTTAGGAGGGAATTTGTCATACTAAGAGATTTGCTATAATCACTCTGATCAGTTTATCACAGGCTGAAACAAGACCACAAAGACTGCAGTTAGTGAAGGTGCCAAGAGACCAACAACCTACCTCATTATCCATAAAACAGAGAGTCTAATACTTTCTGTTGAAGATAAAAGACTGCAGAGGTCACTCTGCTGACAAAGCATGAGCTGCTTTATTATGATTCATGAGAAATGAAGTATTCGTCTTGTGGAAACTCCTATTACAAATATGAAGGATTAATTCCACAAAGGTCTGACAGGTGCAGGCAAAACCTTAAAAATTCAGCAAACCTCATGGTTGACATTGTGGCAAAATGTCTGATGTGGGGACACATCTGTGATAAAACATTTGTATTATAACGAGTCCAATTTTCTCAAGATAGAGGCCAAATAGTGGTTTTCATTAAATGCTGTCATTCATTTTGTCATGATATTTGCTGTATCTTGTCTCAACAGAAAGGTGCTATTTTTCTGCTTAGCCCATGAATGGTATCAAGAAGGAAAACCCACAGTGATAACAGAAACATCAGCTTTGGAACTAAGCACCAGTGAGCTTTAAACTGCTCAGGATATCAGCATTTATTAAACGACCTTCTCAAATAATTTGTTTTATAGATGGTGATTTAAGTTCCACAGGAGATGACTTGGGGAGCAAGAATAAAGTCTCTCTAGACAGTCAGAACTGTAAGGGAATTTCCAGCATCTATATGTGCAACATATTCATAGTTGAATGTGAACTTCAAGGAGGGAGGACCTATTCGTGTGTCTTCATCTGAAGGAAACTAAAAGATGGAGAAACATGCATGACTCTACTTAAAAGGGCCTACTACATGCTGGAGTTAGTTGTCGCAAATTCTGAAAATATTCTAATTAGAGCCTTTCCTAGAATTCATATTCAGGGCCCATTTTAAAGATAGCATCAATAGGGTTTATGAGGGATTCTATGTGGGTGGTTCAAAAAAAAGCGCCCCAGATGTTTCCAAGTAGATTAATAGAACGATTTTTATAATTTATATGAAAAAAGGAAATACTCTCAATGGCAAAACAAAGCTCTTCATTAGTACCTTGGACCCATCATACTAGCAAGCAGGGGCCAGCACCGAAGGCATTCACATGGTCTCTGACATGGTGTAATTTCCTGTAGTACCTTAGAGCTAGTTATACATTTTAAGCCAAATAGTAAACATAAATTCTCATCAGGTTCCCCTTTTGCAAAATGAAAACAGTAGACACAGGACTGTGTAGAGATTGAAAGTCTTCGCTGAATAGCAGTGACAGACTCAGCTCTCAGAAGTGATAACCCTTTATTGAATCTCTGTTGTGGCTCTGATCTTCCTGTTGCATATCGTAGTTTTGAAAATTTCTACTTATATTATGTTGCAAACTCCAAGGTAGCAGACATGAATCATATTTGTTTATCTCATATGACCCCTGATAACCCTTGCCTATTTCAGAGGCATTTAACAAATACCTGTTGAATAACCAAACATAGATAGACAAAAATAATTTGGGAAAAAAATTATTTGATCAGTGAAAAAAAATCATAACATATGCTTAAAAAAGTGGACCTAATTCTGCTAGTTTGGTATGAATGACAAGACTACTCAGTCCAGTCATGAACTGTATAATGATTGCATTTTGGTTAACAACAGACTGCATGTACGACAGTGATCTTTTTTTTTTTTAATTTAAATCAGTAGTTTTATTACAATATGCACTGACACACAACTGGAGAAGGAATGTCCTGACATTTTCTGAGCATTTCATGTAAAGCACATGTAACCATCCACACAGTAGTGGACAGTGGTCTTTTAAGATTATAATGGAGCTGAAAAATTCCTATTGCCTAGTCACAGCCATTGTAATGTAGTAGTGCCACACATGACTCACACGTCTGTGGTGATGCTACCATAAACAAACCTACTGTGCGGCCAGTAGTATAAAAGTCTAGCTCATACAATTATGTATAAAACATAATACTTGATTATGATAATAAATGACTATGTTGCTGGTTTATACATTTACTATAGTAAACTTTTTATCTTTCGAGTAGCTCATGCTACTTATAAGGAAAAAAGTTAACTGTAAAACAGCCTCATGTAAGTGTTTCAGGCATTATTCCAGAAGAAGACATTGTTATCATAGGAGATGACAGCTCCATGTATGCTGTTGCCCTTGAAGAACTTCCCATCTGCAAGACGTGTGGGTGGAAGGCAGTGATATCGATGATCTTGACTCTGTGTAGGCCTAGGCTAAGGTGTGTCATAGTATTTAACAAAAAGTTTAAAAAGTAAAACAAAACAAAACAAAAACACCTAAATAAAAATGCTAATGAAATAAGGATATGAAAAAAGACAGTATTTTTGCACAGTTGGACAACTGTCTTTTATACCAAGTGTTATTACAAAAGAGTCAGAAAGTTGAAAAATAAAAAATTAGGGCAGGTATTGGTGGCTTGTACCTGTAATCTAAGCAGTTAGGGAGGCTAAGGCAAGAGAATCGCTTGAGGTCAGGAGTTTAAGACCAGCCTGAATAACATGGCAAGACTCCATCTCTACATAAACATTAAAAAAAAAAATAGCCAAGTGTGGTAGTGTGCACCTGTAGTCCCAGCAGGTTAAGGCAGGAAGACTGCTTGAGCCCAGGAGGTTGAGGCTGCAGTGAGCCATGTTTGTGCCACTGCACTCCAGCCTGGATGGCAAAGCAAGATCTAGTCTCAAAAAAAAAAAAAAAAAAAAAAGAACACAGAAAAATTAAAGGTTTATAAAGTAAAAAAGTGACAGTAAGCTAAGATGAATTTGTCATTGAAGAAAATATTTTTTTAAATAAGTTTAGTGTAGCCTAAGCGTGTAGTGGTTATAAAGTCTACAGTAAGCTGGGTAATCTCCTAGGCCTTCACATTCAGTGACCACTTACTCGTTGACTCACCCAGAGCAACTTCTAATTCTGCAAGCTCCATTCATGGTAAGTGTCTTATACACGTGTATCATTTTCAATCTTTGGTACAAAATGTTTACTGTGGCTTTTCTATGTTTTGATACACAAATACCATCATGTTACCTACAGTAACTGCCTATAGTATTCATCACAATAACACGCTGTACAGGTTTGTAGCCTACAAGTAACACGCTACACCATGAAGCCAGAGTGTGTAGTCAGCTCGACCATCTAAAAGTTGTGTGAAGACACTCTATGATGTTTGCACAATGACAAAATCGCCTAACTACACATTTCTCAGAATGATCCTCATCATTAAGCAAGATGTGCCTGTATTACTGTCAGTAAAAACTCTGCTTACCAGTATCTATACTGAAAACATTTCCTGTCATATTTTGAGACAGTGGTGATGCAAACTTTCTGTCGAGGGCCATTTAGTAAATTTTTTTAGCTTTGTGGACCAAGAGGCAAAATTGAGGATAGTATATGGATACTTACGTTGCCATTTAAAAGGTAACAACTTCAAAATGATAAACCACTATTACAAAAACTGTAGTTTTGGGGCTGTAGTCTGTCAACCCCTGGACTGTAGTCTGTCAACCCCTGTTCTGAGGTGATACTGCTGATTCACAGCAAGGGGCATCAAAGCTCAGAGCTGGCATCTTAGGTTAAGCGGTCCTCCTTTTGGTAATAGATTTGGCATTTACGAGCTTTAAAAGATTTGTTGGTTGGCTATGCATACAGGTGAAGTTCTTCATTGCATTCATTCATTCATTCATTCACACTCCTTATCAAATACCTACTAAATGTCTATTAGCTCTCTGGCTTCCTCATTCTCTCCAACAATCCTCTACTCCAGGGCCACAGATCCTTTATTTCATTCATCCCTGGTTGTCTCTGTCTTTACCACCTCTAGATACGCCCACTGTGTCAAAGGCTCCTAATCCCTGCTGTACCTATTTCAGGGGCTTCACTAAATGAATACCAATTACCAGCAAAACATAAAACACATGCCATTTTCATATCATCCTGTCCTAGAAAGCTCCCACAGAATGAGAAAATGGTCTTACTGTGTTCTTAATCTTCCATGAAAAAATATTTAAGATGAAAATTTCTTTTGTTTTCTTCTTGAAATAAAGGCAGTACAGTCTAGCGCACTCTGCTGTTACACAGTAGAACTTTTCATTGCCTTTATAACGATGTCTGGGTAACCAGAAGTCCTGCAGAGCTAGGGAATTGTCAAAGCATCACCAGTGGTGTCTTGCGGGGTCTTGGAGTTATTTAACCACTTTTTACCATTCCTGGTTGTGCTTCTATCCAGCTGCTTTTCATTAATTTTATTTGATTTTTAACAAATTCCTTTCACATTGTCTCTAATTTTTAAAAAATCAGGAAGACTCAAAGCAAAGACATAATCTCCTGAGCACCAGTTAGGAATAGCAAAGGCCTAAAATTTATCTAAATAATAGACAGCAAGTCCCCTTGAATGATAAGATTATAAAACCATTGACGGGTTCAAGTGTTGTCATAAAATACTCAGAACTAAATTTTACACAACTTTCAGATGGAAAGCCAAAGTAAGGTCAGAAAGTGTGCTCAGTTTATTGAGTATAATATACAAGTCTCCATCTCAAATGTGGATTCCCTGATAATTCATCAGCTGGAGACTTTTCATCAACATGTGACCCCAGACATGCACCTGCTTCCTCTCTTGTTCTGCCCCACTTGTGGGTTCTCTCTAGCTCTTTTAACCTCATATTACATCAATGTCAGAGAAGCTGGAGACTTAATACTTACCATGAGAACATCAAAAGAAATCTCACTGATTGTTATGTAACATTTAAGTCAGTGGACTGGGAAAGGGCCACCCACCCTCAGTCTGGGTGGGTACCGTCTAATAGCTGCTAGCGTGAAAGCAGGCACGGAAGAGAAGACTGCCTGAGTTTTCTGGCCTCCGTCTTTCTCTCATGCTGGAGGCTTCCTGCCCCTGAACATCAGATTCCAGGTTCTTCAGTGTTTGGATTCTTGGACTTACACCAGTGATTTGCCAGAGCCTCTGGGGCCTTCAGCCACAGACTGAAGGCTGCACTATCAGCTTCCCTACTTTTGAGGTTTTGGGACTCGGACTAGCTTCCTGGCTCCTCAGCCTGCAGATGGCCTACTATGTGACTTCACCTTTAATCGTGTGAGTCAATTCTCCTCATAAACCCCCCCTCATTTATTAATCTATCTCATTAGTTCTGTCTCTTTAGAAAACCCTCATACATCATGTAAATGGAAAGAGGAGCAAAGTAAGTGATTCTATGATACCCCAAATAACTTGGTGTAAAATGACTTATCACACTACGGATTTTGGCAACCGGTGAGCCCTGGAGGGATGAGCCTAGGGTTAACACAGTGAGCGTTGGCAGGGGGTTCAAGAGAATGCCTGCAGCGGGTCTCCATGAAGACAGCCCCTCTGTGCTTCTGGCAACAAATCAGAAGACCCTGAGTGTCTGACATGGATGGAGCTGGTGGCGGAGAAGGAGGTCTCCCGAATGTTGGAGAGCAATACAAAATTAGAAAACCTTTATTTTCTCCTCAGGGCTATATGTGACTGACAAAAAAAAAAAAAAAAGCCTGAATTTATTCCATATAATGGAATCTATGAAGAAACAAGGCATTTGCTTATAAGAATTTATACATATCCGGCCTTCAAATTTTATGTCACCTAGAAAATGTGTATTGACCTACCACATATATTTATATTTTATTTACTACTCTCAAATGTTAAGAACTCTACCTATAATTCTACTTAAGTTCCTTTCCCTGTTAGGGTTTAGCAGTGTTGAACATGAAATAGATAATGGTAATTTTTTTTTTTAAAGCATTGAACAGTGTTAGTCTCAGGGAAGAAGAATATCTTTTCAGCTTTAACTTAGTTGATGAACTAAAGTGGATAAAGGGAAAGGAGTGAACGTTTTTTTCCTTCCTTGAGTAATTACTTTGAGTCCAAAGCTTGGGTTACTGGCTACAGGCCTCAAGCCTTACTTATGGGCCTGCAGGACCAGAGAAACTCATGACCAGACTCTGCAGATTAAAGGCATTCATGGATACCCACCTGGATATGAGATAATATCTCCTATATATAAAGTCAGTAACATAGTCAGCCAAGGTTTTAAAAGTAGCTTTTAGATGAAATTGCCGCTGAATATCAGCCTGCCAATCATTTTTTGCCAACAATGTCAAATAAAGTACAATTTAACAAAAAAGTGTGGATGATACAGGGACAGGCTAATTATGACATTTTGCATTTTGCTTTTGACTAATTTCAAGCTAATCACTAGAGTGATCACCAGGATAATCATATTATTTACCATATACTTCAGACGCTTTTGAGACTGAAAACGAGACTCAATTTATAATTAAGCCAGGACAATAGGTAGGAACTGCAAAACATCTCATGTATCCCATAACTACATATACCTACTATGTACCCACAGAAATTAAAAAAAACAAAAAGTATATATATATATATATATATATATATATATATATATATATATATATAGTGTATAAACTGGAATTGTTCTAGGCAACCTAAGATGTATGGTCATCTACTTATTACTCTTTAAAGATGATATAGATGTTCATAATTACACTCTAACTTGAAATCTATTCATTTTTACCCAATACTGATAAATCTTGTCAGGCATGAGAAACAGAATTAATTATATTGAAATACAGTATATACATTTCTATTTCTGAAATGTATAATATACGCACATGCTTCTGGATTTTCAGTTAAATTTGAATTACGGAGAATCGTGCCTCATTCTCATCTAAATGTTGTTTACCCATTAATGAAAACTTCTTTAGGTGTGGATAAAAGGCCAATGTCTGCCAGATGCGGTGGCTCTCACCTATAATCTCAGCACTTTGGGAGGCTGAGGCAATAGGACTGCTTCGTGCTAGCAGTTTGAGACCACCGTAGGAAACATAGCAAGAATCTGCCTTTACAAAAACATTAAAAATTATCCAATAGTGGTGGTACACACCTCTAGTCCTAACTACTTGGGGGCCTGGGGTGAGAAGATCACTGGAGCCCAGCAGTCTGAGGCTGCATTGAGTTATGATCATGCCACTGCACTCCAGCTTGGGCAACAGAGTGAGACCCTGTCTCAAATAAACAACAAAAAAAGGCCAGTGTTTATTGGTGTACCTCCTGACACTGACTTGAAAGGGATGGCTGCAGCCTGGTTATGTTCGCATGCAGCTGAAAATGAACTGAGACCAAATGATCAAAAATGTGATGAGTCTAAGTGAAGGAAACTGTGAACCAACAAATATCACCAAAGTATTGACTTCCTTGTCCATTTGCAAATTGACTATGAAAAATGATGCATGAATCATGAATCATGTTAGAAAGGACTGCAGACGCTTAGACACTATTAACTTCACTGGTCTTAACCATGAAGAATAATGGCAGAATGAGGCGTGAGAGTTAGGATCACACGAGAGAACCCTGCTCCATCACATTCAGTAACTCAACTCTATGCCATTTTGCTTAATAGTGGTCAGTTTGATGCTTTGACACAGATAAATGAGTTCAGACAACCTCCCAGTCAATGCGGACATCAGCAACCAACAGTTAAGCATGGCCATAGCTATAAACAGGAGACATTTACAGAAGATTGACTTGGCATTTTTGGTGACACACACACAATACTCACATACAATACTCTACAAAATACTCTAAAAAATTTACATAGTCTAATGGATTTTCAACTGACCACATCACGACGGCATGAAAGTAACTACTAGATAAACACCAATTACATATTTGAACTTCTTCTAAGAGGGAAGAACAAATGAACCAATACTTTAACCTATTACATGGTTTAATTGCCAACTACCTGATTATTGTTATGTTGATTTTAGAAAGGAGGAACTGAGGCTGAGGACTGTGACAAATTATAATTTGCCCAAAGAATAAGTATGAATTTGAAATATATTGGACTTCAATCTCCATTTCTGACAGACTTATTTCTCTATATCAGAGGTCTGCAAACTTTCTTCTGCAAAGGGCAAGGTAAGTATTTTCAGCTTTATGGACCAACTACTCTACTTTGCCACTGTAGCAGGAAAGCAGCCGTAGACAGTGGGAAAAGAAATGGGCATGACCGTATATTCCCATCTTGCCTCCTGCTCTAGAGTAATCATCAGAAATGAAAGCAAATAAACATAAATGGAGTTACATAACATACTAATAGTTGTGAACATCTTATCGTGATTGTGCTGTAATACCTTCAGTGAATAAATCCTGGGTAGGACACAATCAATGTTTATCGTAGCATTCTCTCCTTCTTCAAAGCCCTTCTCCCTGGTTATCCAGTGCCTTCAGAGTGCTACTAGTGTTCTCTCCAATCCAAGCCTGCCCTTCCTGGCTGAGTCATAAATTCTAAACACCTTTTTTTCTGCTTCTTATTTTTAAAATCTATTCAAAATTGTATCACTTAGTGGGTATGCATGGGAGGAATCACTAGCTTTTACCCACAATAAGGGATGATTAGCTAAAACAACTTCATATGGCAACCACAAGCATTGGGGTAGTCAAGTGGAAGTCTAGACTTCCTTAAATTCAATACCCACTTATTGAGTCTCCATGTAAATATTGGGAGTGGGAACTTTTATAAAATAGCAATGTATATACAAAGCCATAAAAATATTTAGGCTCCAGTCATTCCACTCCTAAGAAGCTATCTCAGCAAAATAATTCAATGGAACAAGAAGTACTGTATATACAAAAATAGCACTCATTAAAATATTTGCTATCATAGCAAATCCAGACAAATAGAAACATTGATTGTCTGACATTAAGGAAATAAGTAAATCACAATGCATCATATATTAATATGTTAGGAAATAATCAAAAGTATCACTGTGAAGACAAGGAAGAAAATGCTATCATATGCATATAACTGTGGTAGATCTGTGGGTGGGTTTTTGGGGAATTAACATTTCCTTCCGGCTACACCTCAAATAATGTCATGAAGTCAACCACGGATTACATATGAAAGATTGCTATACTGGGCTGGGCACAGTGGCTCACTCCTATAATCCCTGCACTTTGGGAGGCAGGCCGAGGCAGGTGGATCACCTGATGTCAGGAGTTCAAGACCAGTCTGACCAACTGGAGACACCCTGTCTCTACTAAAATACAAAAAAATTGCCAGGTATGGTGGCAGGCACCTGTAATCCCAGCTACTTGGGAGGCTGAGGTGGGAGAATTCCTTGAATCTGGGAGGCAGAGGTTGCAGTGAGCTGAGATCATGCCATTTCACTCCAGCCCAGGGGACAGTGTGAGACTCTGTCTCACAAAAAAATAAATAAATAAATAAAATAAAAAAAGAAAAGAAAAGAAAGATCACTATACTGTATTAATATAGTATGGTTCTAATATAGTATGCCTATGCATAAATGCTTATATATGTAAAGAGAAAATACTTTTTGGCTTCCCTGTCCGAAACCCTTTCACTACGGAAGCAGACACGCTGAAACCACTGCATAGACAAGGTCTCTGTCATATGACTGAGTATCTCTTTTGTAACCATTAACTACACCACCTCTGAAAGACAGCCTTGCAACAGCATTTTCTTTTTGCACATTTTTTTCCTTTTGTTTTGAAGCCTCCTCCCTCATTCCTCAGAGGCCGGTTAGCAATGCAATAAATTAATTTGTACTTTGAAGTGAACTCTTTAATCCTTTTTGTTCTCTCACCTCCCAATCAAACATATACTCTCACATTTGCATGTATTAACATAATGAAACATTAATTACACAGTGTCTAGGATAGGACAAGCAAAGCGCTTCAATCAATCTCAATAACTCGCATCAGGAAGGTGAAAAACGCTGCCCAGCCTTATCAGGACCACATAATAGACACAAACACAGGCTCAGTGCCTGTGGAGGGTGTGATTTATAGCCAACATCTGAAAACAAAAGGCAGAAAATTATAAGGAGACTAATCAATAATAATTATCTTAATGATAGATGGATAAATTTTATTCTTTTATTGGATGATATTGTCAGTTTAGTGGTTTGTTTGCAACAGGATATAATGATTAAGCAGACTTCTCTAGAAAACCAATGAAGTCTGAAAATGCCTAATTCCTGGGGTGCAGTGTGTTACTGCATTATCCGATTTCCCTCAAGCAACTGTAATGTTCATCAGAACCAGTAACTTTCAAGGCCTCATACATTGTCCATCTGTGAGGACTAGGTCAAAGATTTCAACCCTTAAAGATTCCAGTTTGTCTTCCAGGTCTCTCCCCACATATAAATGTTCATCTGCTTAAGAAGATTTGAATTCAGTCAATGTCAGCCTCAATGGCCACGCTGTGCTCATAGCCAGCATCAGTTCTGATTGTCACTGAACGGCGCCAGTCGTTAACTATATAAAACGAGTACACAAGGGTTCGTGTGTGGAACCCAGGATGTACAGACATCTGCAATAGTTCACATACGTTGCAAGAGTTTTTTGCAAATATCAACTATGGTGATACATAGGTATTTCTTCTTAGAACCATAGTAGGTCAATAAGAAACAAAGAGGAGAAGGACAAAGTAGGCTGTTTCATTCTTCAAAGGTCATGCATCTAGACCAAGGTTTCTCACTGGGGGCACTGTTGACATTATGGGCTGGGTAATTCCTTGTTGTAGGGGGCTGATCTGTGCATTATAGGAAGTCTAGTATAGTCTGGTCTTTATTTACTAGATACCAGTACCTTTCCCTTCTTCCTCTCTAGTTGTGACAATCAAAAGCATTTCTAGGGCCTGGTGTGGTGGCCCACACCTGTAATCCTAGCACTTTGGGAGGCTTAGGCAGGTGAATCACAAGGTCGGGAGTTCAAGAGCAGCCTGGACAAGATGGTGAAACCCCATCTCTACTAAAAATATAAAAATTAGTCTGTTGTGGTGGCGAGTGCCTGTAATCCCAGCTACTTGGGAGGCTAAGACAGAATAGCTTGAACCTGGGAGGCAGAGGTTGCAGCGAGCAGAGATTGCCCCACTGCACCCCAGCCCAGGCAACAGAGAAATACTCTCCATTAAAAAAAGAAAGAAAGAAAGAAAAGAGAAAACAATTGTCAAGGGAATGATGCTTTGTTTGGGCTCTCTAGATTTAAGCATGATCACGAAGCAAGAGAATAACAAACAACAATAAAACAGAATACCAAATTCAGCCCTACCTACTGCCTATTTCAGTGAAGCTTCCTTTCTGTCTTCTAACACTTTTATTCAAAATAGAGATTATGCTTAAATTTTTTTACAGGAACCTAGACAAACTCATTTGTTAAAATCCAATTTTCCTGAATTTGACCCTATAGAGAGCCAGGTCTTATAAGCACATGGTTTTTTATTTGTTTTCAGAGCCCATTAATATTTCTAATCACTCCTCCAAATACACACTATTCACATAGATCCCGGGAGATTCTAGAGACCACTCTGCCCTTTTGACAGCTGTCGAATCCTTGTTTGCATGAAAGATGCAACAAGTCAATGAAATCATCCTTCAGGACTCTAAGCACTGTCAGCTTTTGGCTATGGAGACTCATTCATCTGGAGGCTCTCATTTGGGCTCTTTCATAACTGATATGTTAGCTTGTGCATTCCTGCAATTGCTCATGTGAGTACAAAATAAAATGACATAACAGAGGCATATTATAATGCTCTACATCCAGAGAGTCGGATGACCTGCCTGCCAATACACCACAGTATGTTCCCATTTACAATGCATCTATCTTAACAAAGAGTTGAGGAAATGATCTCTCATAAGGGTTGTACACTTGTCTCTTTTCATTGCCTCTCAGCATTCCTGGAAGATGCATCAAAATATAATGATCTTTATATTTTCATGTATAGCAATCTTGGGAGAAGAAAGGCAAACTACTTTGCCGTAAGAGATGGAGCACATAAGAAATAACAGTACAGGGAGAAATCTTCAGTCGGCCTACTCAGTGAGAAATCTCCTCAATGCTTCTATCCTTGAACTGCCTTTGATAAGATAAAGAACTTTATTTCTAAGGCCACAGGGAGTGAATAATTTATAACAGTAACAACTACTGAATGCTTTTTAGTAGCTTATTATCTCTTCACAATAGTTCTCTATTTTATTCATTAAGAAAGAGGGAGAGAGGGAGGGAGGGAGGGAGGGGGAGAGAGAGAGAGAGAGAGAGAGAGAGAGAGAGAGAGAGAGAGAGCCCACAATCATAATTAGACAGGAAAGGCAATTCCCTCATCAATAGAAAATTTATATTGTTTTATGGATACACACAAACACCCTGAAAAAAAATTCATTTAATTTGAGCCAAGCACTGACCAAGAATTGGGGAAAAAAATTGTTTATCATTAGGTGAATAAATTGTATCACTATAATGAAATGGGAGAGTTGGGAAAATAAACAGCTAATTCATTGCAAATGCAAAACCACTCTTTCTCTATAAAATGAAAGCTACAATAAAGCTGATGGGCCATGGGTTATGAATACATTGTTCTGGGTTTTCAAAACCCAAAGATATTTTAAAAACCATAATCCAAACATAACCAAACCATAAAGCATCCAATAACAAATGTGTACATTTCAGCCCTGCCATTCCAGACGGCACCACCAGCAAAATCCCCCCTTCATGCTCTCCTGACCAGCTGTATTTGGTTACACTTCATGAAAAGTCACAGCTTCCAGGTATCATTTTCCTTCAATTCACTGAATTTCGCAATTTCAACATGAAGAAAGTAAAATACAAAAATAAATAAATAAAAATATCTCTGGGTCATAAATTCGCAAGCTCAGCAGTTTTAACGTTTGAAATAAATGTTTAATGTCCGACTGCAGGATTCGGTGATATTACAAATGTGGATCATTTTCTTCTCTGAGATGAACAAAGAAAATAAGAAAAGGAAAAGTAATCAATGTTGCAGGATCCTGACACTCTGTTATTCATTGCAATGACAGTTTCATGTTGAAACATAAGTCCTTATCCCAACTCCTGGAAACTTTTAAATTTATTAGCCCAGTACAGTCTCAGAAAAATAAGAAATCTCCCATTGAACATATTACAAAAAAAGTACTGGTCAGTCACAATTATTTTATGAAAACTAGTACTATTTTCATTATCCAATGATAGTAAATAGCTGAAAGATATCAACTGCTTGCAAGGTAGAAAAAGGTAATTTTTCATTTCCATAACCAATCACTTTAGATTTCCATTTCTTACTGTTTTCTATTGGCTGCCATGACAACCTATCCACTGACTCCAGCATCATATTCAAGAAGTGACTTTCATCAAACGATCTGAAGTATATGGGAGGCATTCCTATTTATTAGACTCTTAGAAAACACCTAGAGATTTCTTAAGCAAGAGAAACTTTAAGCATTACGAGTTTTCAAAGGCTGGCAGCTTTCTTTTCATGACTATGATTAATACTGATGATAACACTAATAGCAGCTTCTATTAAGTCATTTCTAAGTCTGCTACTCACGATAGAGTATTTTATACATTACCTAGCACATTCCTCACATCTGACCTATGATTTGGCTAGCTCCATTTTACAGATGAGTAATTTTTGGGTCAGAGAAACCACATAGCGTGGCCATTGCCATCTAGCCATTTAGTGACAGTGTCAGAACGTGAACTTGAGTGTTCCTGACTTCAGAGACTGTGCTTTTGATCAAAGTATTACATTTGGAGTTGGGAGACCTGGGTTCCAATGAAAAAACAACAAAACATAAAATTTTAAAAAATTGTTTCTGCCTTTAAAATATTTCCAAATAACTAGAGAAGGAAGGGAGATATATATAAATGATGATGGACAATGCAGAGTATTGTGTGATGAGACAGGTAAGGTGTATGGAAGATAATATTTTTTTAAAACGTGTGAGATGATGCTACAAATAGTGAAATCAATTAAAATAAAGGTACTATGGTGGAAGGAGATGGGGTTTAATAGAGAAGCCACAATTACTATGCAAGAATCACTAGATTCTTCTAGGAGGAGAATTGCGGGATTACAAAGACAAAGAATAGTGGTTAGGATCGCAGACTCTGGAGGCAAGCACTTCTAAATTTAAACCTAATCCCTGCCATTGCCAGCTGTGTCACATTAGCAAACTATGCATACTTCCTTTTCTATAAAACAGGAATAATGTCACTACTCATCTGCTGGGGCTGTTGGGAATTAACATATTGCCTTATGTAAGTTCAATGCTTGGTCATTCATCATGATCAATATTGGTCAAAATTTGATCATTTGCCATCAGTGTGACCTCAAGCAGTTAATCTCTCTGTCCTTCCATCTATTTATCTTTAAAATGGGAATGATACTAGTAGTTCCTCCTGTTCCTCCTGATTAAATAAGATAATGTATGTAAGAAGATTTTGAAAAGTGTAGGTGTGTTCACAAGAGCGAATAGAGACATGGTGGTGCATCCAGACTGGCTAGCGCCAGGCTAAACTGTGAACATTTGATGTGTGACTCAGGTGTGAACTGATCTACACCGATATGTATTTCATTTCCAATTTATGTTTCCTATCTCTATTGCCTTACCCGGTCTTTTTCGTTCTCTGTGATATGTATTGGCTATGCCATCTTAGACAAAACCATTGACCTTGTTTAACATATTAAGAGTCGTTACTCCTGGTGAGATAAAACCACCCTCTGCCATAAGCCACGTATCTCCTCCACAGGAAACACCTCCCCCACAAACCAAGACACGGTACTTACACCATCTTTCTCATCACCCAGTAACACCTTCGGCTTCTCCCACCGCCTGTCACACACTGCCAGCTTCTTTATGTGTGGCAGCCCACATGGCACAGGCTGTAGCAACAGGTGATATTATTTGGGATCATTATTCTGTAGGGAATTGCCATATGAACATGACTGTGTTACATCACCATCTAACCTAACTAACATTCTTGCAAGAACTTGAAGATTTTGAGCAACTTTGTTGTTGTCTAACCCTTTGCATTCTGGCAGTCCAAAGACAGAACAGAGACTTCAAGGGGCAGTGCTGGCATAGAGGGAAATGGAATGTGTACTAATGATCACTGCAGCTCTCAGCAGTGCTCTGACCCTGGCACACACCACCTTTCTGAGCATTTCATGGTGAGGAGCCCTTTCTCTGAGTCTAGCATTCCTTGCCTCCTGAAAATGGTGCCTGAGCCTCACAGGAATTGTGGCCCTCTGTGGGAAGGTATTTCTTGAGAGCAATCATGAGAGACTCTGGTTTTTGTGACCTGGTGGGAAGCTGCCTAAGGAGAATGCCTTGAAAGAAATCAGGTAGGATACCTGGTAAAGAAAATACCCCTCATAGTTAGCTATTCCTTTATTTGGTGAGAAAGGCTTTCATGTGGCCATCAAACTGAAGTTTCCAATGGAAACATCCTTGGAAGAGAAAACAGCTTTATTGGCACATGGGTCCTTTTCCAAGGTTTGGCTTCCATAGTAGTGAAGAGCAAGACTCCGCCTAAGGGAAGACAGTGTGTAGAAGGGGTGATATGGAGTCAGGTTTAATCCCTGTACTGGTTGCCAAAGCACAGGAAATAACTAGGATATACTGATCATGCTGATCTCTTGGTAAATCTTGAGATGATTGCAGGTTCAATTTCAAGTTACAAACTGAAATTGGAGAGATCTGTAGAGTTCTGAGCAACTGTAGGAAATTTAGGCAAATTTTGTGGAAATATGGGTGCAGGTGAGATAAAAATGGCTACTGAGATTGGATTAAAAATAAGGTATGAAGCTGGGCACAGTGGCTTACACTTGTAATCTCAGCACTTTAGGAAGCTGAGATGGGTGGGTCACTTGAGCCCAGGAATCTGAGACCAGCCTGGGCACTATAGCAAGACCTCATCTCCGTAAAATAATAATAATAATAATAAAATAACTGGGTGTGGTGGCACATAACTGTAGTCTCAGCCACTAAGGAGGCTGAGGCAGGAGGATTGTTTAGGTACAGGAGCTTGAAGTTTCAGTGAGCCCTGATTGCACCACTGTGCTCCAGCCAGGGCAACAGATTGAGACTCTGTTCTTTTTTTTTTTTTTTAAAGGTATGAAAGGAAGACCTATGAAAACAAGAGAATAGGATCAGTGAAAGGTGAAATAAAGTTGATATCTGGTGGTGAAAGTGATGGGTCACTAGAGGTCTGAAATACCATTGCCCCTTTCTGCCTCTTCTCAGGATACTCAGCTGTATCTTTGAAGATTTTCAGCTTGTAGAATCAACTCTCCCCACTTCTGTGACAGTGCTGACAGACAGGTTGTTTATGAGTGGCTCACAGCTGGTGGGGTTAGGTATGAATCATGTTGTCTCCAATCAAGCACTTAGGATGCCTGAGGTTCAGCTTAGGCTCACCTTTGCCCTTACCTCTGCGGTTCATTTCATCTGTGTAATCTGGGTTTTCAGTATTGCCTTCTTGATTTATGCCACAATTCCTTACTCTGGGATATAAAGCCTTCCTTGCATTAGTCTACTTAGTTGGGCCCCTAAAAATGCAAAGAAGCCTTTCAGAGCCTGACTCCACAGTCAGACCACTCCAAAGCCACGCTGAGTGATTTGTCTGACCTCAAGTATGCTGCCTGCAGAGCCCTCCCACAGCCAAGCCTCACCCTCTGTAAGTCAGAAGAATGCTTTAAATATGGTGTTTGTGTCCGTTTAGGTATGGTGATTAGGTCTGAAGGACTGCTGAAGCCATATCTGCTCTTTTCTAGGCTTTTACACTTTATATTCCAGCCTACTGTTGGCATTTTGCAATGCCTTGGTGTTCTGCCTCCTCAATGATCTGCAGTAATTATCTCACTAGGCAACAGACAGACAGAGTTTTGTGCCATCCTTAATGGCATGATCACCGGTAATGGGTCTGGAATGGTATTTGTGTTGAATTCTGTGTGCAATTCATTACGGCTGCATTTTGGAATATTTCTATTATTAATTATTGCCAATAGAAATATTTCACTTGCGTTTAAAGACATAGCCTAGGAATTAGAGCAAAAAGACAAACAAACAGTATCATGAGAGTTCAGATCACTGCAAACAAAAGGGAATATCCTGTAAATTTCCAGAGAGTGAGAGGCAGGGAAGGAGGGGTAGAGAGAGAGAGAGAAATCTAATAGGATTAGTTATCACAATTCATCAGACATTTTCAAAAGCAGCCCTGGAAGCTAGAGGACAATAGAGTTATGCCTTCAAATTCTGTTAAGAAAACATTTCCTTACCTAGAGTTCCATACCTAATCAGACTACAAATAAAGTGAGAAAAGGGAACCAAAACATTTTCCGACACATAAAATTTTAATTTGAGCTCCCATGAATGCTTTCTCAAGCAGCTACTGAAAAATATAAACCACCGAAAGGAGGGAATACAGCTCACAGGAGAATCAGGAAGCTGGTAAAGCAGTAAGAAAGGTAAGTTCAGGAAATCCTCAAAATGGTGGTGAAAGGTGGCCCTTGGTGACCACAGGGTTCAACGTGTAGCACCCAACCCACCCAGATGAGGGCAGGCCAGGAGTCCCTGAGAGTTCCTCACAAAGAAGAAATGGACAGATGTCTCTGAACAATTGGGAGGATATTAAATATCACAAAAAAACGCAGTTACTATTTCACCAAGTCAATAGGCAAGAAATGATGACTTAAGGACGTTAAAAGCCATGAAAACAAAGCACAAGATAATTATGGATTCTGGAGTGGGTGTTGGGACAGTGCAAATCACACTGCATAAATAACCGTCATATATTCTAACTCAGCAGTGAGAACATTGAATGTTGACCTAAACAAAGTAAGATATAACTTTGTTAGGAGTCTGAGGATGAGAAGAAGGGTTATAGGTGGAGGAGAATGGTGAAAGGTAGGAAAGCAAGCCATCCCTACATGTGCCACAGCAGGAAGTCAGTAGATAAAGACTAAACTGGAAAAAAAAAATGAAAAAAGAACAATATAAGCATGTTCCTCAGAGATACAGAGCACGATTCCCTAAGAATCTTCTATTGAAATTTAACATAGTTACTTTTGGGACGAGGAGAAGACTGGAGATGGAGCAGCAAGGGAATGATGTTTCGTAGCAAGCCTTGTGAATTCTAGAGCTCCTTAATGTGTACCCACAACTGTTAGAGAAATGAATGCAACATGCATTTTATCTACCTCGTTTACTTATTTATTTATTTTATTTATTTTTTTGAGGCGGAGTCTTACTCTGTGGCCCAGCCTGTAGTGCATTGGTGTGATCTCGGCTCACTGCACCCTCCACCTCTAGGATTCAAGTGATTCTCCTGCCTCAGCCTCCCGAGCAGCAGGCATTCAGGTGCTTGCCACCATGCCCAGCTAATTTTGTATTTTTCATAGAGATGGGATTTCACCATGTTGGCCAGGCTGGTCCGGAACTCCCGACCTCTGGTGATCCATATACCTCGGCCTCCTAAAGCGTTGGGGTTACATGCACGAGCTACTGTGTCCAGCCATTTACTTGCTTTAAAAAACTGATTTGGGTTACCTCTGCAGCCAAGACACCATTGTCTTTGGAGAAAAATCAGGGGGCTTAAGGGCCATGAATGAGGAGAAACACTGTGGTCTTAATGATTGTAAAATATGCCTTAGGAAAGTCCTCCCCACCTTACCTTAGGAAAAAGGTCTGTTGTGGAATGGAAGATAAATCAGTTTATCTCTCTCTAGGCAAGATATTATCTAGAAGTTAAAGTTGGCTTCACACAAGTAGGATTTGTCTTCATAAAACCCAGTGCCTAGTTGATAAAAGTCAAATCTGACCTGATATTTTATATTTGGAGCAAACAGAACTGTAACCCCTCAGTGTCCTGTTAAGCATAGTCAAAGTTTGCTCATAATATCATTATTTTGAGAGTTTTTTGGGCTTGAAGGGAAAACAGAAGGAACAGCCCAACATCAAATTACTCACTTGAATGACTCTCCAAATTGAAATCGCAAAGATTGAAAGTATAAAGTTGTAACTACACAGGAATCCATTGGAAATAATTTCCGATTCAAACATTGCCATACGGTCCTGTTGATTCAATGGAAGCGGCTTACTCATGTGGATAATACTATGCAGATGGGGCAGTGGCACTGGGGCCCTCTGCCAAGACCATCTCTGCCCCAGCCCACCTCTCACACCCAGAATTTTCCTACATTATCTGTAGGGATTACACGCTGCACATCTTTTTAAGGGGATGGGGAGGAGCTGAGGTTGGAATGGTACATGCGCACTAACACTAGGTGTCCTTCGGACAAGAGGCCTTTTGATGGGAAGATGGCATGATTCCTCTATAAGGTGGTTATCTGCCAGGAGGATGAACTCATTTGCCATAGTCTTGCGAGCATTCTCCCAGCCAATGACACATGGAGTAAGAAGCAGCAGCATGTTAATGAATCCCGAGGAAGGGGTCCCATGTGCATCTGGTACATCAAACAGACTCGTACCTTCAAGTACAGAGTTGGTGACCACACAGGAACAACTCCATGTCACAAGTTAAATGGTCATACAAATTATTTTCATAGTTAGAACACATCCTTCTTTACATTTCTCACCTTACATCTCCCCTTTATTCACCTAAGTCTAGATCCGTCCTAGATGGAAGACAAAGGTTGTGGTCAAAGATGGCTTCCATTGAGATTTACAAACAGTGTGCCACACAGCTTCCTGGTGGTGTATAGTGTGTACTCTGTGGGTTCAGAGGTATCATGTACCAGTATTTCTAGGTCTGAGAGACTGTTACTTCTCTAGGAGCCCTTCCCATCCTGTGTGATAGCACTTCCAGATCTTAACTGGCTAACACCACAGCCATTGTAGGACACGCCCATCCGCATGTATCAAATTCTGGATCTTACATTCCAAACTGGAAAATAATTTTAAAACGTTAATAACAAATAAGCATAGAGTACAAAGTAAAACCCCCTTTGTTTGTTTTAGATAAGATCTACTTGAAAATTATTTTTATTTCATGATTTTGAAAATCAGTTCCATATGGATGATGGAGCTGTACAGATCACTATCGAGCCCTGCTTCCTCTCAGCGTGGGAAACAGTGCATTGGTCAGCTGATTGGCTGCAGTGGCAGGAACATGTTTCCAATGCTTCCTGGCACCAGGGTCTCTGCTCCAGCTTTCTATACTGCCCTATCATATCTAGCCTGCTGGGGTCACTTTTTGGGCCCCCTTTTCTCAACATCAATCAGGGGAGTCATCTTAAAGTGGAATTCAGAGTTTGCCATTCCTCTTCTTTTAACTTTCTGGGTCTTTCTGTTGCAGGGACTCCTCAAATCCTGAGTGTGAACTGCCAGGAGTTCATGAGGCTCCCAGCACTCTCTCCTCACCCCATGCCCTGCCAGGTCTTGCTTGTCATATCTCAGTCACAGCAGCCTCCATTTCGGCTTTGAACTCATCTCTCTGCCTACCCTGAGTGTTCTTTCCCAGTTGGTACCTGGCTAACTCCTACTCATCCTTAGTTTTCAGCTTACATATGATTTCCTCTAAGAAAACTTTTCTGGCTGGGCGCGGTGGCTCAAGCCTGTAATCCCAGCACTCTGGGAGGCCGAGGCGGGTGGATCACGAGGTCGAGAGATTGAGACCATCCTGGTCAACGTGGTGAAACCCCGTCTCTACTAAAAATACAAAAAATTAGCTGGGCATGGTGGCACGTGCCTGTAATCCCAGCTACTCAGAAGGCTGAGGCAGGAGAATTGCCTGAACCCAGGAGGCGGAGGTTGTGGTGAGCCGAGATCGCGCCATTGCACTCCAGCCTGGGTAACAAGAGCGAAACTCCGTCTCAAAAAAAAAAAGAAAAAAAAAAGAAAACTTTTCTGACAGACCCCAAAATCAAAAACTGGGCCTCCTGTCAATATAATTCTCTCTCATAATATGCTGCACTGTATTTTTTCATAATTTGCAGTGATCATATTGTTTTATCCCTTAGATTAATATTGATTTCCCTAACTGGACCGTAAGTGCCATGAGGATGATCTCTGTTTCTTTATTTCATTGCTCTATACTCAGTACCTAGCAGAATGCCTGGTAAATCTCAGGGCCCAGTAATAATTCACTGAACAAATGGAGATGTGGATAATCTCTCCACTGGATACCCCACCCTTCCTGAGAATGGACATAAAGCTTTTTATTGGATATCCTGCAGTTTTTTGTTTGTTTCTGAGATGAAGTCTTACTCTGTTGCCTTGGCTGGAATGCAGTGGTGCAATCTCAGCTCAATGCAACCTCTGCCTCCTGGGTTCAAGTGATTCTCCTGCCTCAGCCTCCTGAGTAGCTAGGATTACAGGCACCTGCCACTACTCCTAGCAATTTTTTTTTTTTTTTTTTTTTTTTTGTATTTTTAGTAGAGACAAGAGTTCATCATGTTGGCCATTCTGGTCTCGAACCCCTGACCTCGTGATTTGCCTGCCTCAGCCTCCCAAAGTGCTGGGATTACAGGCGTGAGCCACCATGCCCAGTCTCCCTGTAGGTTTTAATGTTGATTTTTTTTCTTTTTATTTTCAAGATGGTCTCAGCAGTAGTTTGAATACAGTCATCTCCCAAATTATACCCTGCTGGAATCTCAGACTGTAACCTTAGAGATAGGATCTTCACAAACATAATTAAGGATCTCAAGATAAAACCCTTCCGTGTTTAGGATAGGCCCTAAATCCAATGACCGGTGTACCTGTAGGAGGAAGAAAGGACACAGACATACAGGGTCGAAGGCCACAGAGGCAGAGGCTAGAGTGATGTAGCTCCCAGCCAAGCAGTCCTAAGAGTGGCTGGGCCATCAGGAGCTGTAAGAGACAAGGAAGGATTCTCCCCTGAGTTTTCAGAGGGAAAGTGGACCTGCTGACATCTTGATTTCACATTTAGGGTCTCTACAGCTGTGAGAGAATATATTTACTTGTTTTAAACCACTCAGTGTGTGAAATGCTTTAAAAGACCAATATAAGCATCCTAAAATGAATGGTATTTTTTCTGTAACCTTTAGGACTCTCTTTCACAAAGTTACTGAAGAAGAAACTGACCAGAGATGATAGCCTATATTTAATAAACATTTTCTATGAATGCCTAGAGAATGGTAGAAACAGAATCTTGGAATTAAAGGGGCCATTAAAGATAATTTTGCTCAACGTCTCCACGATACAAGAAGCCTCTGCAGAGCATGCCTTCTAGCTTATTCTCTGGCCTCCAGTCGATCAGTAGATGATAGGCAGCTCTCTATCCCACAGAGCCATATAGAGTCAGGACTTTTAAGGAAAACAGCCTGCATGCTATGTAGCCCACAGCAGACCATTAGATTAAGCTTCTCTATATTGCCGCAGCTACTATGTGCTGTGGGAGCTTCAAAGAAGTAAGGCAGCTTCAAAGGGTGGCAATACTGTGGCCTAAATGCAGACAAAACTTTGCCCTGTCATCCTTCAACCAAATTTGATTTTTGAAAAAAAAAAAAAAAAAAAAAAAAAAAACAGAAATGCTATTCACTGACATAATTGGATTCAGTGATCTCTTTCCAAATGCCTGTGGCAACTGAAGAATAGAGTTAATTTTCATACTTGTGACCAACATCCAGTTGATTAAATCAAATAAACTAAGATTTTTTGAGCACTTTCTTTCTGATAAATATCTTACTGAAAGAAAACACTTACCTAGAAAAGTAAGCTTGCCATAGCATACAGCTCAATAAATCTTGCCAAAGTGAGCCAGCTGTGTGGCTGACATTCAGATGACAAACAGAAACTGCCCTGTGTCCAGAAGGCCTGCTTATGGCTCCTTCCAGTCACTGATAACCCCAATGGCAGCTAATCTCCTGAGCTGTCAATCATTAGATTAACTGTGCTGAGGTTTTGGTTTTAGGAGTTTGGTGTTTTGTTTTTTTGTGTCTGAGGTAAAATAGACATAATATAAAATTTACCATTTTAACCATTTTTAAATGTATCATTCAGTGTCATTGAAAGGTCTGCCTAGGAGAATCACTTGAACTCAGGAGGTGGAGGTTTCAGTGAGCTGAGATCCCATCATTGCACTCCAGCTTGGGTGACAGAGCGAGACTCCATCTCAAAAAAAAAAAATGTTTTTGAACTTGATGCATGGGGAGTCATACAGAATGTACTTTTGAGTATTGCTTCTTCGATTTGGCATCAATTTAAATCATCTAATGTTTCTGCAAAGACAGTTAAATAAATATGTCTTTTAAGTATTTTATCTGTGGAAAAACAGCATCAGTGAAACTCTAAGATGGGTGGTGTTCTGGGTTAAAAGTCCTCTGGAGACATGTATTATGTTTGTCTATTACACATAAATGTAGTTTTGAGGCTCTCAAAGTACTCTCTTAGTGACCACCTATAATCTCTGAATGATGGTTCACTGCCTATGTTTTCTGAGCATCTGAATGTTAGTATCTGCCACCACAGTGAGAAGTATCATGGCAGGATGCTGGGCTGAGGGTAACAGAAGCCCATAGAGAATGAGCTTCCTTTCTTGGAAAAAAAAAAAACAAAACAAATTTAGACATACTCTTAATTTAAATTAGAAAGAGGTAAGGAGTGACCCAAGCCTCAAATGCTATCATTGCGCCTGTTAAATGAATGATAAGCTAACGTATAAACCTGAGCTGCTGATTTATAATGCGTGCTGTTTTAAAGGTTATAGGACATACAGCTTAATGACCTAAAATAAAACATTTTTATTTAGCTTTATGGGCCTTGTTCTACTAAATATCACATTCCCCTCTGCACCAAAGGTTGCAGAATAGTCTCCTGCTCATCCTGTTTACAAATTTAGACAGCTCTCGGTCCATCTGCAGAAGTTCAGTTGACTTCTGTTTCCAGGAGCCCTCTTGCGGTCAGTTCTCAGCAGGGAGAGGATTCATTCATGTGGTCTGATACTTGCTACACTTTACTGGACACAGATGAATAGGCAGATCATACTTGGCAGGAGGCGGGCGAGGGAAGTAGGGTAACATTTTGGTTCTTGGTCACTTGTTATTCCATTTAGCCTCCCATCTACAAGCCCATTCTCTTCCCTGTTTTTAATGCCTCAGCACCATCTTAAAAGAATAATTAAAAAGCTGCAAATTTTTGAACAGTGTCAAGATGAAAAAATGGTTACCTATCACTGAAATAGTAGAATGCTCAGAGAAAGTGAAGGAAAGTCAAATCGTATGCATGAACAAAGAGGGCTACAGGGAGCTAGGACATAGTCTTTATGAGGCTCATGGAGTCAAATGGAAGATGCTGATATTTTCCCATGACAGTCCACTGTAAAATCCTATCTTCATCCCTCTTGTAGGTGAAACCTTTTCTTGACAGCCACGTCATCTGTATGGACAAGGGTAATTGTATGGTATTCTTAATTAGGCCTCAGACTTACTTATATTCACCATCCATCACACAAAAGACCATGCCAAGCACATGAGTCAGACCCTCAATCACAAGCCACATGTAAGAATACCAAGATTTCAGCGAGCACAGCTGCCACCGTCGCATCCCATTATATCTTCAAGAGCTTCCTCCCCTGTCCACCAGTGAAGTCAAAGGCCTTCCTCTTCTCCCTACCGTCCATCATCTGTTGACAAGTGAGTAAGGGGACAGTTTCAGAATTGTGTCACTCAGAGAAGCCCTGGCTTCACAAGGTGCTGCTGATTGCCAATGTGACAGATTACTTGTTTCATATGCAAAGAACGAAAGAAAAGAGGAGCCCCCTGGGATCTCCCTGCTCTGCAGCAGTCAGACACAGCCTGCAGGCACCAGGCAGACAGGCCAGGGCCTTGCAAGAGACCCTGCAAAAGTGAGTCAGAAAACAGTAAACTAAGAGCAGCTGAACCCTGAACTGCTCCCTAGGTCTATTCAGGGATCATAGTGTTGAAGAGCAAGAAAAGACCCCTTCTTTTTACAGATGAGGAAACAGAGGCACTGAAGGGTAAGTTGTATGCTGAGATCACAGACCTGGTTAGGGACAGGGCTAGAAGGAAAACTCAAATTGCCTGAATTCTAAGCCAAAGTTCCTTCTCCTGCATGTAAGACCTCCTAATCCAGAAAAGGCAGCTCCTTCAGGAAGGAATCTGTATCGAATGTCAGTGAGTGACTGGTGTGGAAGGAGAATGGTAGACTGATAACACATTAAGACTCTGTATGAATGGGCAAGAAACCTAAGCATAGCCAACATACTGGCCTAAGACAATTCACTTTTAGGAATGCTGATTTAATTGGGAGTAAAGGACTACAGGGGCTCCCAGAAGCTCTCAAAAGTGAGCCTCAGAAAAAATGTAGTGTTGGCCAGGCGTAGGCACATGCCTGTAATCCCAGCATTTGGGAAGCCGAGGTGAGTGGATCACTTGAGGTCAGGAGTTCAAGACCAGCCTGGCCAACTAGGTAAAACCCTGTCTCTATTTAAAATATAGAAAAAATTAACCAGGTGGTGTGGTACATGCCTTTAATCTCAGCTACTGAAGAGACTGAGATTCAAAAATTGCTTGACCCCAGCAGGTGGAGGTTGCAGTGAGCCGAGATCACGCCATTGCACATCAGCCTAGGTGATAAAGTGACACTTGGTCTCAAAAAAAAGGTGGTGTTTTTGTCTGTTTATTTTTTATTAAATACCATTGCACATCAGCCTAGGTGATAAAGTGACACTTGGTCTCAAAAAAAAGGTGGTGTTTTTGTCTGTTTATTTTTTATGAAATATTATTCCCTAATAGCAGGTATTCCCTCTAATGGCAATGGTTTGTAACATGCATTGACATGTCCTAATGCCCTAGCAAAATGCAGAATCAGAGATTTTTATGTTAAAAATAATTCTTATTCTTAAGAAAGGGACATCAAAGGTGAGGGTGTTAAATGGCTTGCTTGCCCTTTCTACTCTCTCACCTCCCAAAAGTAATTATGACCCATTGGCAAACATGGTCACCCACAGCAAACAGTCCAATTCTTTCTATGCAGCCATCAAATTGACTCAGGCCAGTTACAAACAATTGAAAATTATTTGTTAAACTCTGTATCTGATTTCTGAAGAGAGTAATTCAAACTCATTTACATTCCAGAATTGGCACTGAGAACCATGAAAGATGAAAATCCCAAGAGAGACTACTTTTAAAGTTTAAGACGGAATTTTTGAAATCCTGTAATATGGTCTTTCTCTGCTTGGGCTGGGCATTAGAATCACCTGGGAAACATTTTTAAAATGTACATGCCTGGGACACACCTCAGAGTAAGTAAAACTTGGGGGGGTGGTACCCAGACTAAAATACAATAAAAATGTTTTCTGAGTAACTCTAATGCACAGTGAGGTTTGAGAATCATTGGTATAACCTAACTAGATTCTTTAGAAATAACAAAATAAACCTAAGGAGATTGAGTGACTTTCTGTAGGTGCCTTTGTAGATGCAGTAAGGAAAGGCTAGAATCTAGGACTCCTAACTGTTAGTCAAACAATCCTTCCATTATCCAGCATTCCCTCCTATGTAGTGGTCATATCTTAGATGGAATAAGGAATTCAATGTGGATAAGATACATGCTCCTTCGAGAGAAGCTGGAATTGTCCAACTTCTAAAGCAAACTAACAGAAAACTAAACAAATTAATAAGTTCATTCTGACTATCAAAGAGAACATTTTTAATATCTTTAACACTTCTTTTTGCACAGAGAGAGATAGATAGAGAGAGAGAGAGAGAGGATAAAATTATTAGAATAGTAGTATCAACTTGGAAGAATCCATAATTAACATGCAATCATTGAATCCTTTTAACGGAATAATCAGAACCCAATAGTCAGTAATCCAACATTAGGATTAGGGATGAGTGTGCCTATAAATAATCAGAATTCAAATGGAAGAGATGCTTATCCAAATTATTGGAGCCTCTCAACTCACTCGCTCAGCCTCCAGATAATGTTGTTCTTTTTCCCAATATAGCAGTTCCCTCCCAGTTCGGTACACAGTGTCCTTCTACCTATATTCTGCATTTTCTTTCTTTTTATAACATTATAGTATTTTTAAAATATTACAGACCTAACTTCAGAAGTTTTGTTACCCTAAATAAATTGCTTCGTTCTTTCTTGCTCCTCTTGTTGTTTTGTCAGTTTAGCTGAGTTTTATATGATCATTATCACAATATTCATTGAAACTGTCAAACAATGCGATGCACTAAAAGTCTGGCCCCAGAGTGTATTTGCTATGAAAATGTATTTGTTATGAAAGTTTGCAGTGGCTCTGAGAGGATTTTTAATGCAACTATCATTGCCATGGACCCTGAGGTCAGATAGACTTGTTTACCATCTTTATTCTGCCTCTTACTAGTATTGTGTCCTTACCATTGCCACCTGGTAAGTAGGTTAGGGATAGACATAGCATTTGTTATATAAGGCTGTTGCAAGGATTAAATAAGATTCATATAAAGTACGTAGAGCTGTGCCAGGAACATAGCAGTAGTTTAGAGATAGCATTTAAATAGGCTATAAGTCCACAGATGATTGTAGTCCTAAAACAGAACCCAGGCAATTAGATCCTAATAAGACCTGCTTATTTACTCAGTGTTTTCATCTTCCTTTCTGTGTGAAACTTGTACTTTTGGTCTTCCCTGACACAGAGTGTGTTTTGATTACGCACATCTGGCTGGCAAGGACCCACTGCTTCCCTGTATTGCACTTAGAACAGTGCCACATGTAATTATAGGCTTAACACTTCCCTTCTGATGATAATGATGATGACGGTAACGGCACACCATTGATGACGACTAAGAGATGACAAATGACCTGAAATTCAAAACTTGCCTAAGGAGGGGCACCCTCTCCTTAGCTCTGAACTGAACACAATAAAAATGATCATCTCAATCACAGATGCAATTAAGCACTTCCCTGCTGGAAGCTGAAACTAAAAGATCCAAGTGCCTGGGGGCTGCCCTAGCATGTATCTGATGCCTTCCTCTCGCTGCCAGCTGTGCTTCAAAATGTTAAGAGGCCATGAAGCATCCCAGACCCCAAGTGGCACAAGGTGGTCAGGGTGGTTTCTTGAAGCTTTGTCCTTTTTGGCTTTCGGTTTTCTTATTCTCCCTCCTCTGCTCTTTCTTCCTTGTAGAATTAAAGTTTAGTTTTGAACAGGTCACTGGTTCCCATGGTTTTCAGAGCTCCTTGAACTCTCTGACTGTGGTGTTAGCCCTGCAGCCTTGTTTTGCACAGTTTGCATTGTGAGTCCATGTAAGCGGAGGTTAAACATTATCTTTTTTCCCGTGACTAGTTTACAATGGCATCAGAATATAATAACCGAAAGATGCTATGTGAGAGAAAAGAACTGACCTAGAGAAGCTGAAAGAATTGAACATCAACTTGGACAAGTCCCTCGACACTCCTTCCATCGACAGAGCTTTCAGAAATTTTGCAGCTAGGCACTAAAGTGGTTTTGTATCCCAAATGGCCTCTCTCTACCAATTAGGAAAATTAATTTGAAAGTCAAAAAGATTGAATAGAGTGAGCTCTGATTCCCTTAGAGGACAAGCGTAAAGAATGAGAGGCTGGCTGAAGAACAGTAGCAGAAATACGTCGCTTCGGTTGAGACACAGGGAGGAGACACGGGGCGGAGCGCTCCTTGGCTCAGCAACTCTACACACTCAGCCCTTTTAAACAGATCCATCTTCAGCTCTCCCTCTGCCTTTGCCAGGCAATTTGCTTCCAGGTTTGAGGCAGATCCATTAGGATATCGATTGGTGTATGAATGAAAGGCAACACTGGTAACTGCGATGTTGAATAATGAAAATTAAGAATGCCGGCCTGGCGTGGTGGCTCATGCCTGTAATCCCAGCACTCTGGGAGGCCGAGGCAGGTGGCTCACAACATCAGGAGTTCAAGATCAGCCTGGCCAGTACGGTGAAACCCTGGCTCTACTAAAAATACAAAAAAAGTAGTGAGTTGGGCATGGTGGCGGCCTCCTGTAGACCCAGCTACTTGGGAGGCTCAGGCAGGAGAATCACTTGAACCCATGAAGCAGAGGTTGCAGTGAGCCAAGATCATGCCATTGTACTCCAGCCTGGGTGACAGAGTGAGACTCCATCTCAAAAAAATAAAAAGAATGCCAACAAGATTGTTCCAGAAAATCAAGCTTCTCTATGTGACTTGACTATTTGCTATGTACTGTCGATGCTAGTCCCAGCTTTAAATACTGTGAAATAGGATACTTAGTATTTCAAGATTCTTATATGGAAAATGGAGAGAATACTATTGGCTTTGAGATCAGTCACACATGGGTTGCAATAGACTCATTTTTCTCATCTGTAAAATGGTACAACAACATGTATCTCATAGAGTCATGGTAAAGACGGTGTAGGTGATGCATGTAAAGTGCTTACTATAGTGCTAGCATCATATTAAGCATTTTACAAATGGTTGTGAATGATAGCAAGTAAAAGTCAAATAATATAATATTACAAGATAAAAATACTATCTTACACACATAATGTGGTATGTTTAATATTGTTACCTAACAGGCTCATTTTAAAAATTAAGTAAGTAAGAAAGTATTTTATGTTGATGCTTTTATAGTTCACTGAGCAGAGCAGTCAAATGTACACATGTAGAGTGGTTTGTGCTAGTTGGAGATACAGAAAAGTCAGGCATTCATTTCCTTCCCCAACATCTAAGTCTGTTGGCAACTTAAAGTCTGAGAGCATACCAACAGCCGTGGCGAGTCAAGACCAAACTCCAAAACTAGAGGTCAAACTCTTATGACGGATTTGTAATGAATTCATTATTAATTCATTTATCATGCAACAACAGTTTATTGAAGTCCTTCTGTATGCCAGACCATGTGCTCATCATTGAGCATATAGCAGTGAAAAAGACAAGGCCTCATAAATTGGGCGTGGTGACAAATGCCTGTAATCCCAGCTTCTCAGGAGGCTGAAGGCAGGAGAATTGCTTCAACCCGGGAGGTGGAAGTTGGAGTGAGCCAAGATTGCCCCATATTACTCCAGCCTGGGCAACAAGAGCAAAATTTTGTCTCAAAAAAAAAAAAAAAAAAAAGACAAGGCCTCATTCTTATATCCTTATAGTCCAGTGAGGAGACAGAATAAACAAATAAATAGGGCTGTAGAATAACAGTAACCACCAATGAAAAGGAATATAAAGTCATGGTATAAAATTACCAGCATGTAGATGGCATACAATCAAGTCTTTGGCTTTCATGTGCCATTGCAGGATAAAGTTATTATTTTGGATACCAAAGATTATCTCCAAACCTATCACAAAAAATATTCTAGAGACCAACTCTCTCCTCTGTAACCCTTAATTCCTAATCAGCATGTCTCTACTCCTTCTACCCTTGATGTGTATGTCAGAGGCAAAATAGAAAAGTGCTCCCGGGATTACGATAAAGTTTTTTCTAAAATCACTTAAAGTATCACTTGTGATGGGCCCTAGTTTTCTAACTTTGACCTGTTCTTTATACTACTCTATTATCCTAACCTGTTCTAATTTTTAATCTCTTACAAACATTTCCTTTGGGGTTTATAGTATTAAATATCGTTTAACCACTTTCTTCATTTGCAAAGAGAAATACTTGCTCAACATTTTTGCAAAGAGAAAAACTCACTCAACTTTTCAAGAAAGTTTGAAAAATACAATAAAACATGAAGAAATGTTTAAAAATTAAAATCACAATCCCACCAACAGGACTATGATGAACATTTTGGTGTCTTCTCCTCATGTTTTGGTGGATGTCTTATGCACATGTGTGCGCACACACACACACATCAACAGGTACATGCCTGTGTGCACACACATGCCAGCACACATTCAAGTTCACACTGAATGTTCTGGTTTTTTTAATCCTAAATTTTCTTTCTGTTGCATTACATCATGAATATATTTTTATCTTATTTTAATGTTATTTTTAGAGACAAAGTCTCACTCTGTCACCCAAGCTGGAGTGCAGTGACATGAGCATAGCTCACTGCAGCTCATCATGAGTATATTTTCATGTGCAATAAAATTATGTGATGATACTTTAATAGCTGCATGACATTCTGTCCTACAATTATACTGCACTTTAATCAGCCATTTCCATATGGATGGCAATATAGAATATTTCACATTTTTCAATTAAAAATACAGCTGTAATAAGCATCTTTGTAAATATGTTTTTTCACAGCTCTCTGATGATTTCCTTAGAGAAACACTGAATCAAGGTGGAGGACAGGAAACACTTTTAAGGCCTTTACATAACTGCCAAATTGATTTCCAGAAACCTTGCTTGTGGGCAGTCCCAACACCAGCATCTGAGAACGCCTATCCCTCCACATCCTCAGGACAACAAATGCATTGTTCCTTTTAAATTCCGTAATCCCAACAGTTTAAAAAAATCTATTTCACTGCTATTGAAAATCTTATTAATTTGTTTATTCACTGCATGGAAAAAATTTCTTACTATATATTATCCATTTGCACAGTTTCTTCCCTGTGAGTAGTCAAATTCCTATAATTTCCCCATTTTTCTAATGATTCTGAAATCCAATTTTTAATTCACTTTATAATAATTTTGCTGGGTAAGGATTCTTCCAGTTACTTAGTAGCTGTATTAATCTTTAAAATATATTTGACTAACTGATAAGAGATTTCAAAATAAAATAGCATATATTCTGTGAAAGCATCTGGTGTTGGGAGAGTCAAGGATCCCCACCCTGTAATTAAATCAAAGGAGAGCACACAAGGACAGCACAAACAAGTCAGGTTCCTTCCAGCTGGCACTGGGAGATGTCACTGCTGACGGACATGAGCCTCTGGGCCCTTCTGTACCCTACAGACTTGGAGCCGTGCCCCTGGGAAGGGCCCTTATTTTCTACCATTGACCTCTTCTTGATACTACTCTATTATTCTAACCTGTTCTAATTTTTAATACTACCTTTTCAAAACGTTTAAAGCCAGATGGTTATTTAGGAATTAGACAGTCTTTCTAGACTACAAGTAGCATGATGTGTTAGAACATGAGCTTAGAATTGAACAGATATCAAATACGGATTATGCAATCTACTTGCATTTAAAAGTCCCAGCATATATCACCTTGAACTCTTTATTTATACTCTCTGAGGATGAGTTTTCTCTCCTATAAAATGGAGATAATTACAGGTATCTTGCAATCCAGGTGCCCCTCTTTGTTTAACAACAGCAAAGTACCTTGCAGGGGTTATCGTGAAAGATGGTGATGGAGACAGCAAAAAAGAAGAGAGGAGATTGCCAGAAATAAACTGAACTCCAAATGCATCTTACTATTGTTCAGCAATTGACTTCCTAACGGTATAAATGCCAGTGGACAAGGGAATCATCCTTGGTACTAAGCTATGCAGATTTTTATTCTATCAGAAAGGGCTCCCAGGCCAGGGTTTTTGGCCCACTAACCCAGGATCCTTTTTCTTCAGCTTAAATAAGAATTTAATGACTTTGTAGGTTTGGTATGATTTTGTTACAACATAGCATTTTGCCAAATTTGCTTTTCCTCTTGTACTTTTCTCTCCTTTTAGTCTTTGGGTAACTCATCTACGGACTGAGCTACTCAAAGCCTCAGACTTGGTGACCATGGCCTTGTGGTGGGAGACTATTCATGGCTGAGACTCAGAACCTTTCACAGCTACAGATGCACCACTGCTACAGAAGCTCTTTGTTGATATATTCCCCAGTTGCCCTGGAGGACTTCAGTGCAAATGAGCTTTGCCAGTTTTTGCCTTTCACCTCTACTACTGGATGTGATCCTACCTACCAGAGTTCTGGGTCTGGGTTAGGGTTTTCCAATTATCATTAAAAATGTTTTCCTACTTTTTAAATTGACAAATAGAAGTTGAATATGTTTATGGTATACAACATGACATTTGGGACATATGTATACATAGTAGCATGGCTAAATCAAACTAATATATATGCCATTTCACATACTGATTCTTTTGTGGTGAAAACACTTAAAATTTACCTTCTAAGCTACTTCCAACTATATAATACACTTTCATTAACTCTAGCCAACATATGTACAATAAATGTTTTTAATTTATTTCTCCTATCAAAATGAAATTTTGTATACTTTAACCAATGACTCCCAAAGCCACCCACCTACCCCAGCCTCTGGTAGCCACTATTTTATTCTCCACTTCTATAATTGTATCATTTTTGATTCCACATAAAAGTGAGATTATGTAGTACATGTCTTGTCATCCCTGGCTTCTTTCCCTTAGTGTAATGTCCTTCAGGTTCATCCACATCACAAATTTCAAGATTTCCTTTTATTTTTAAAGGCTGAATCATTTTTCATTGTGTATAGATACATTTTTAAATCACATTCATCCTTTGATGGACACTTAGGTTGATGCCAAAACTTGGCTATTATTGTGAGCAGTGCTTAAATGAATATGGAACTGCAGATATCTCTTCAACATATTGATTTCATTTCTTTTAGATACATAAGGTCCATACATTGTTTTCGATAATGGCTGAATATAGTTTTCCAAATATTCTGAAGTTACAAAAACTTTCCATGTAAAAAGTTCTGACATATGTTTTGCCAATTCAAAAATAGAAAGGTATAATGAAAAAGAGTTTCAGATATTACAAATGTATTTAGTATAACTCACCTAGAAATGGTCAAAACTGGCACCAAAATACAGGGCTCTTGTCTTTGTAGTCAAGCAAATATCCAATAATAATAATACATTATATTATATAGAAAGTTTAACATTGAAAAGAGTAGAAATGGGGGAAAGTTAGTAATTACTGTGTGTATTTCTTTGCTTATTTCTGTTATTTCTTTCCTGAGTCACAGTAAAATAAACGCCTACTACTCTTATGTCCAGTTTACTGAAGGGCATTACTTTCTCTTTTTTTGGGGGGTCTTTGCACAGGTGATTCATGGGACACTAATCCCTCCAACCCCAGCTTCCCCCTCCCTTCCTCTGCATCATTTCTTTTCTGGTTAACTCTCCTTCTCTTTTATATTTCAGCTCAGATATTACCTGTCCCTGAGACCCTCTCTGATCATCTTCCTTGCCCCACGCTCAGAAAGGAGACACTTGGGCTCAGGACACCCTGCTCTTATAGCACATTTCTCACCATGTTTTAGAGTTTGTTTACAGTGGGTGAAGTAGTAGACTGTGAGCACATTCAAGACACTGCCTATCATGATTCATCTCTCCTTTTCCAGTACATAGCATACTACCTGATACCATGCTTGATGGTGGTGGGTGGAAAATAGATGAATAAACAAATGAATGCATGTACAAAAGTAAAAAGCATTTTCCGGCAATGCTGGAACTGGGCTGTTAGCATCCTGAATTGTTCTTGGAAACAAATGCTACGCTTGGAGGTGAAGATTAGAGTGGAACTTGGCAATAGGAGAAGATAAATGAGCAGGATTCAAAAATAGCCTCCCAGAAACTTAAAATGTCAAAGGAAACAATGTTCACAAATGGTTACCAAGCAATAACAGAAACCTAATTATACTTGCAAAATGTTTTACAAAATCCCAAAATATTACCATCATGCCCTAGGTTTTCATCATAAATATCACTTTTCAAGCCATGGTCTGTAAGATTCCTCTTTTGAGACAAACTAGAGGACAATTATCAACGCAGGGCTGTTTAAGTACTGAAGAGATTGACCCAGAAATATCTAGCTGTGCCAAACTACTTGAGCCTGATCTGTTTCCAGAGTTCAAAGTTTCAATGAGTTTTTTTTTAATAGAGATAGAATTATCCACTTTGTATGTTTATTGTCATTGTTTAGATATCAACCTCACTTTATAATCTCTATACATTTCTGAATAACACAGAGGCTCATCAGCTCCTGGGATTAGAAGTGACTTCCATTGTGGCCTAATCAACATGTTTCTACAATGCTTTCAGCATCCTGAAATGTAACATCAGCTAATGGGGCACCCTCTCTATCCACAGGTTGCCCAGGTACCCTATGTTCTTTGTTATCATAATGAATTTGAACATACAGCCATAAAATGTCTGGTAGGGAAATGAAGATTAAACTTCAAAATGTAGACATCAAATTTTATGACAGACCTACAATGAATGAATTATAAATTCATTTATCATTCAGCAAATGTTTTTGAAGTAGCTTCTGTGAACTACTGTACCTATTTTTGATGGTTTACCTCTCTTTGTGCCAGACTGTGGCTTACGCAGACCCCTCAGCTCAATGATGTGGTTAAAAACAGACTGATAAAACTAGACCAAGATCTGTGTTTTCAGATCCCTAGTCTACTGCTCTTTCTACTGGACACAGTCCAGAGAAGCCCTGTTCTTTCTCCAGGCCCCATTTTTTTTCAGTCCAATTATCTACTTGGAAACATTTGACAGAAACCCCACTCCATCTGTGTGAAGACTACCAGCATGTGCATCAAATGGTCTGCTGTGTCTGGTGGCAGAGAAATCTAATAGCCAGAAGTTTTGCACAAGCAGCAACATTTCTTTCTACCTATATTGTCTTCCTTTCCAACATAGAATTCCACTTATCATCTTTTGAAAGCACCCACATTTCTAACACTCCTATAGCCATCTGGCCTCCTTTCACCATTTTCCCATATATATATATTTTGGGGTTATTGCCACCTTTAATTAACTAATCTGAAAATCAGGAATTAGGAATCATATTAGGAAACTCATCTTGATCTGAACAACTGATAATAATTGTTCACCACTATCCCTAAGAGAAAGACATATATAAAATGTGCTTAGAAAACAGTTTGACAAACATTTATGTATGGTGGATGAAAACCGACCTTGTGACTTTATAGTCACACTTTGCATAACATACTTCCTTCAGGGGATCCTAAGAGATAATGCCAGAGGCACAGCTGTAGACACAATGCCCAGGATGATTTCACCAACCGGGAACCAAGTGCCCCAAAGCTTCATATTAAGATGCATGAAGGGTTCCAGAGGCATGATTACCCATAAATTAGGGCCAGAACATAAACGGCCAGGCTGCACCATAGCCTCCAGCTCAAAGAAATGACATGAAGGAGGTCAACTGAAAAGGATCGAAAGCAAATCCTCAAAAGTCTCCCAAACCATACAAAGATACAAAGGTTGAAAAGGCATCAGTTAAACAAAGAAGTCATGCCCGCTGGAGCCATCTGAATCCAGAGAATAAGAGGGAACAGAAGTGCATGACAAAGGAAAGACAGGGGCCAGCCTGTTTAATACAACGACAGTCCTGACTTGATGGCTGATAGCTGGTGGTTGTTTGTCTAGCAGGAGGCCACACCGTTTAGTTCATTTGCAATGTGGACTTCAGAAATACAGTGCTTCCATCAAAGCTCATGCTCTTCAGTGGAAGCCTTCAATCACCATCTTTAATAAAATATCAACTTTCAGGATAGGAGGAGGACATTTCTCATAAATGTTGAATATAATTGAAAGCAGTCTCTATATAATTTTCTTCAAAAATTACAAAATGTGTATAAAAATTATAGTGATTACTTTGAAAGCCTCAAATATTTATTTGTTAAGTCAGGATCCCAATTTGTAAATAAACGAATTACCAGCTGTCACCATCTTTCTCTCTCTTTTTTAAAACAAATGGACTACCCATGTTGTAAAGGCTCAGAACAGATAATAAGCTGTTCCATGTAAAAATAAAATATTTTCCTTCAGTGTTAGAAGACAAATAACTCTTACCTTTGAATTTCATCAAATACAAAGGTTAGAAGCTTTATGGGTATGTTGATAGAGATTCATAATATCATATTATATTTATAAAGCTCTTTCACACTTTTAAACTACTTCAGATCTACTTTTATAGAGTCGTAGAAAGTTAGCATTATAACGGGATCCTTAAATAATAGGAAAGTTAGATAATGATATGCAACTACTTAGCCTTAGACCCAGCATGAGAACATAAACATGTTTCCCATATAGCTTCTCAATTTCAAGTTTGCATTGGGAAGCGGGAAAGGAAGACAAAATCACATCTGCTGGATTCAGTCACAGATCCCTGGATCCTGTGTTGTCATGTTCCACCTATACCCACAATCTAAGCATAGGAAGTAGTAAGTGATACCTCTGTTCATTCTTTTATCTGCCTAGGTTTTTCCATTTAACTTTATTTCCTTTAGTTTTAAGTCAACGGTCATGTTAGCTGAGCGCATTCAAAAAAACAAAAAACAAAAAACAAATCCTTTGCAATTATTTTAAGGTAACATATTGACCAGGCAAGATAAAAAGATATTAGAGGAAGTAGTGTGAAATTAAGGTGCTGGAACCAATGAAATCCAACTCACTCTTCCAGACCCATTTCTATCAACCACCCTCTAGCCTGCATAATTTACTTATCCTTGTTGTTCAAACCTGGCTTTTGCCTTGATCACTTTGTGTGGAGTCTCAGGAAGAATTAAGGAGAAAAAAAAAAAAAGCACTTAAAGAGTAAGGCCATTTTTATATTGGAAATAAAAGTGACTGAACAATGTTGTCAAATGTCATAAAGGTAGCCTATAAGATGAGGTCTGAGAAGAAAACCTCAGGTTTGACAACTGGAAGGTCATTAATTATATTTTCTAGAATAGACTCAGAGGGACAATGAAGACACCCAAATACAGAGGACGAAGAAGGAGCCTTTTCTGTCTAAGAAGAAAAGAAGAGAGATTGAAGAGGACACAGTGTACAAAATAAAAGCTGAGTCCAAGAGAGGTTTTCATTTTGGTTTTTAAGTGGGAGTGTCATAAGTAAAATCCACTGGGAAGAAGAGAGAGATTCAAAATTCAGAAGATTTTAAAAATTAGAATAATTGACAGAACATTGCGGAAAAGAGAAGATTATAGTAAGAGTGATTAGCCTTCTATTAGAGAAAGAAAAACTCTATGATCCTGGAGAAAAGGAAGTAAAGATAGGTGATAATGTAGAGAAGTATCTATGTTTGGAGTTAATGTTGGTAAAATATTTACACTGAGATCTTTGATTTTCTTTACAAAATAGGCAGAAAGTTAATTTGAAATCTTACAAGAGTTGTTATGAGAAATAGGAGCAGAAAAATGACCAAGGTCTTGTAAATGCATGTTCTCATATGGAGGCCCAGGAAAGACGAAGACCAGAAATTTGTAGTAGCAAAAATCCAGATAAACATCTGAATATCTCTGGAAGGCTAGATATAGACCTTAGAAAGTGATAACTGGGGCCAAGGGTGGTGGCTCACGCCTGTAATCCCAGCACTTTCTGAGGCTGAGGTTGCTGAATCACGAGGTCAGGAGGTCAAGACCATCCTGGCTAACAGGGTGAAACCCCATCTTTACTAAAAATAAAAATAAAAAATTAGCTGGGCATGGTGGCATGCACCTATAGTCCCAGGTACTCAGGAGGCTGAGGCAGGAGAATAGCTTGAATCAGGGAGGCGGAGGTTGCAGTGAGCTGAGATTGCGCCACTGCACTTCAGCCTGAGAGACAAAGGGAGACTCCATCTCAAAAAACAAACAAACAAACAAACAAACAAACAAACAAACCACGAGGGTAATTGGTTTTAATGAAGGATGATACTTGGCAATGTGAATTTCCCAAGGCCAAAGGAGCTAGAATTTTTAAGATGGAGTAAGATGGAAACCTAAGAACACCATAACAGTTCTAGATGAGATGAAAAGAAAATTATACTTAAGTTTTAAAGAAATGAAGGGACTCCAGTGCTTTCTGAGAGTGATAAGATCAACAAGCAGAAATATGATAAAATAACACATTTACAATGAAAAGGAGTGCTGTTACTGATCATATTAAGAAAAAGGCATAAATAGGACTGACCCAGAGAAAACTGGGTTGTGTAAGAACCAAACTCAAGGGTGTACTAAAGATGTCATTGGACTTGTAAACTTCAAGGAATCTGGTCATGAATCCAGTTTGGGGGTGGCTTACAAAGAAGGTAAGAGGCAAATGAAATGATGAGTATGGGCTCTATTATAAATGCTCAGTGGATTTGAGAGGGGGACGAGTAGGGTTGGAGGGTGTTATGCTGTGGACTCTATGCAAACCTACCCTCAAAGTCTGAAGAAGCAGGGAGGCCAAAGAAAGAGGCTGAAAATTTCAGTTTCTCAGATAGAAGCATTTCATATTTGTATGAAACATTTCATAGTTATACATCATAAAAATAAGCCATGTCTGTGTCTTGAATGACAGCAAGACAAGATGGTGGCTCCCTGCACCATTACCTCCCAGACCCAGGGCTTATATACCACAGGGAATGGGTGCACGTGATTCACAAGCCATGTGTAGGACAATTAAAGTACAGGAACATCGAGGTTGTTTTTTGCCTAAGGAGAGGATTTATGATAAGTATGTGCCCTTACACAAGGAACAAAGATAAACTAGAAATATTAGAGGCCTTCCTGTAACTGGGGTTAATCAGAAGCCGATATAGTGGATTAACATCCACGATGGAGTTGCTTTAGCCTTGACAGAGGGTGTGCAACACCATGGTGAGAACATCCAAGAAGGCTGATGCACGGGGCTGGGAAGGTAGGGGATGGGAAGAGGTCACAAACACCCAACATAATAAAAATTAAACAAGAATTTTGTGCCTCATGGTAGATAAGGAATAGGAGCATGAACAGCAAACATTCATATGGGCACTGTTTCACATATACAAATCGACAGGTCTAAAAAGTATTTATGAGGATCAGCCTCATCTCACCTTTTTTTTTTTTTGAGATGGAGTTTTGCTCTTGTTACCCAGGCTGGAGTGCAATGGCGCGATCTCGGCTCACCACAACCTCTGCCTCCTGGGTTCAGGCAATTCTCCTGCCTCAGCCTCCTAAGTAGCTGGGATTACAGGCACGTGCCACCATGCCCAGCTTATTTTTTTGTATTTTTAGTAGAGACGGGGTTTCACCATGTTGACCAGGATGGTCTCGATCTCTTGACCTCGTGATCCACCCACCTCAGCCTCCCAAAGTGCTGGGATTACAGGCTTGAGCCACCGCGCCCGGCCCTCATCTCACCCTTTTTAAGATAAACCATAAAACCTGGTGTGAAGAGGAAAAGTATGTTTGTTATTGCATTTCATTTTATCATAGTTTACTACAGCATTTACATTTTTATTGTACTATCTATGGGTAGGGAGGAAGGAAACTCCCACAGCTTATGTCTGTATTTCCATATGCTGATAGTTGTCCCATTGAGCTTACAGGAAAAGAAGCACCAAGCTATGGCCTTTTAGATCAGTTAATGATAACACAAGCATTTTCCAAGAAGTTATTGCTATCTTTTAGGGTAAGCTACTGTAGCTAGGATATCAATAAGAAACACTATTCCTTGCTCAATAAAAAAGAAAAAAGAAATTTCTAACTATAGTAGCAAAATCAAGGTTAAAACACTTGGAAAGATTTTTTAATACAATATAGATGTACCTGATTTTATTGAAAAATGGATTTCTGCCGTCTATTATACTAGATAAGTCCTTATCAGAAGTCACCATATGTTGCTTAACTAGAAAATTTCTCAAACAATATTAGTCACTGATCAGAGGCTATCATAAATATAATCCACCATGGCCAACGAAATTTACCATGACAGTATGTTTGTTATAAAGAGCTTTGTACAGGTTTAATTATTAACTCCCACTGGAGAGCAATAGGAAATTCTGTACCTGCAATGCCAGACAACCAATATCATGTGCTACTGGGGAATAATGCCTGAACTTTAAGGTACACAGCTGCTATCTCAACAATTACTCTCTGCCCTGATAATACCTAAAATGCTCTCATTGTGAAAATATTGAGCATTTATAAGCTGACTCTGGCAGTTGGCAAAGGAAGAACTTGTCTTCATTTTGAGACGGCAAATATATTTCTCAGTAATTGCATGTAAGAGACTCAACAAATATCTATTGAGTACAAGTGGCAATTGAAAGAAGCAAGCTTATATTATTGCTCAGGGACAAAATATGTCTATAAAAGTATATTAGCCCATATCCATAAGATAATCTTTGTTCATAATAGAAAGAATATAGCAGGCATTCATGAAAAGGAGCTGTGGGGGACAACATTGGGTGGAAAGTAAAGATGAGACCAACTGGATGTAGCATAACAGGGAAAATTGAGTTGAACATCATGGAGGGAAGAATATTCTGTGTGTGTGTGTGTGTGTATGTGTGTGTGTATGTGTGTGTGTGTGGAGACAGAGAGCAAGCTAGAGAAAGAGAGAGCCGAGATTTTACAAAATGGTAACTTACAAACATTCACTGTATTTGATGGATGTTCTTTTCACATAAACAGATCACTGAAACGAAGGCTAAAGAATACATTGCTCTACTCTTAATTTACACATGAGGAAACTCACATTCATAGATTTATCTGAAGTGATACCAACACTTTAATGGTCAGAATGACCACAACTCTGTGAATATACTGACAACTATTGAATTGTACATGGTAAATGGGTGAATTGTACAGTAAGTGAATTATATTTTAATAAAATTGTTGCCAAGGAAAACAAAAGGCAGAACTGGGGTTATGGGACTAGAGTTCATGCCTGCTGACATCCAATTCAGGGAGAAAAAAAAAGGAGTAATATCTTAACTGCCCTAATAGAACTATGATACAAAGTAACAGAAATTGCAAAGGTATGAACTTAAACCTCAGAATGCCGATCTTTCTTACCCTCCAAATGCAATTATCCATGCCGCGGACATTGAGTCTGATCAAAGGGTTTGGGGAATTTATCAGCCAACAGGCTACTTTGATTTGTCATTTTCCCTGAACCAGTCATATTCTGATTAACATATTCATGAATGGTCAAAAATACTTGAAGATGAGTAATGATGATTTTAACATTCTTTCTGCTAATGTTGTCTATATAATTATGATGACACCATCTGACTTACCATTGCTGCTGTCACAGTCAAACCTTGGGTGGGACAGGGGATAATTCAGATTCAGTCCTCCTGTGCTGATTCAGAGAAAACTGCAGGACAAACCCACATGAGCCCCTCGCATGAGGCCACCCCTAGCCTAAGGGCCACATAAGTTGGTTGCGGGGCAGGGTCTCAGGATGGTCTCAGCCCACCTGTGCTCAAACAGGTCCCATACTAAAGACAGTTATGCCACTACATTTCCTATGTCACGAAAAGGCTCCTTTTTAAGACTCTCATCTTTAACAGAGTTGATATTCTGGATTTTCATAAACAGTGGGGAACATGGTAGAACAATGGGGAGCAAGACTTGCTAGTGGGGTAGAAGAAAGGACCAACTCTGTAGACAATCATCTCAATAAATGAGAAAAGACAAATAGAAGAGAGAAAAATCTCACGTCTCCTTCCCTGGAAGCAATTGGGTATTATTTTTTACAACAGGTTGGCTCTGAAGCAGATACATTCTTTAATGAGGCAGAAATAAATGAATATTCTTTCTAAAGTTAAAGAAGCAAAGAGAATCATAGCAAACAATTTCTAAGAAGCTCAACATTTTCAGGAAGTTCAAGTAAAAATGTCAGGTCTTTTCAAACACTGAGAGTGTTTCAGATTATTCAAAAGTTGTCCATGGCTTGACGTTGTGGAGGAATACTTCCTACCACTCTGCTGATCCTAGCCATTAATTTTGAATTCTTTATTACTTCTTAAAAATTTTCACTAAATAAAAGGAATCATTTATCCAAGTAGAACAACAAGATACCCAATTCAACACAGGCCTTCTTAAACTGTATGAGTGTTACCTACACCTTGATTTCCTCATTTATTCTAAAATTAGATTTAATTTCACAGAGCTGAGTAAGGTAGGTGACCTTATGTAAGAGTGTGAATTCAAATTAAAACACAAAACCAAGAGCAGATGATACCCTTTAATGATAATGAAGAAAAATATAGAAAAATATAAGAAGATGTCTGTTAAATCCAAAATAGAGTCTCAATCATATTTCCAAAAATGTCTTCCAGAAGGCTTAAACAGCTGTTCTACAAAGGAATCTCTTGGATCAATGATTACATTTCATATTCAATTTTATGTTTAGAAGTATGGCATTTATAATTTCTCTTCTTAACAATGCATTTCTATCTATGTCTATACATATTTGCAAAGGAATTGAAAAATGTGATTATTTTCTTAGAACTATAAAGTCAGAAAGTATTCCCTGAAACACTTGTCTGGATATGCCTCTCTATGTACTACTGGTTTTATACATTCCGTTTTTATATTTGAAGTTCTTTCCATACTTTTTGCTGATTATTTTCTGGGTCATTTGATACTCACTAGGCATTATTGTGATGCTCTCACACAGGAGGAAACTGAGGCACAGAGAGGAATGCTTTGCTCATCAGCGACAGAGATAAGAAACCTCTAGGGTCCTTCAATCCTAAGGTAGATAACCCATCCCATCATGCTGCCGTGACCACCTCATTGTCAGATGGAAGTCCATTAGTACTGGAAGACTCTTACAACTACTGTTGATAACAGTAAACTTCCTGGTTGCATGTGTGTGTGTGTGTTTGCTGCCTTTTAGTCAGAAGTTTTCATCCTTAAGTTCACAAACTGGCATTTAAATGTTCTTGATGAGGAGGATCTTAAAAGAGCACTTTCAATATTTCTAAGAGAAAATATTCCCACTCTACCGAAAATGTACTATGCAATCGAGTAAAGAAAAAGCTCTATTTTACCTACAGAATACAATCCAAAATCCTCGGACTACCAAGATCCTGCAGCTGGTAAAAGCACAAGCTGCCTTTTTAATGTTACTTTCAGTAACTATCTCCTGTCCCTGTGGGGTAGCTCCCAAATCTGACTCTGCTGCAGATACTTAGTCACATCCCACATGTACAGAATTAAAAAATTATAGAATATAACTTTCATTAACTTTTATTGTATTTTTGATGCAAGGAGCACATGTGTTGACAACTGTGGATCCAGCCAGTCCCGTGACATTCGCCTGACTCTAGTGTGGCCTTCGTTTCCTGGCCCTCATAACTTGATGTTGTCATTGTACCTGACCTTATCTCCCAAAATACGACTTTTGTTTCAAGATCCAAGTCAAATATCCCATCATTAATGAATTTTGGGCTAATTATTTCCACTGCATTCAATTCTTCTTGCTTCACCCTCTTAGAACATTTGTGTGCTCTCCTTTAGCCCTAGTGGCTTATCACACCTCCTCTCGAGAGAGATATAGACTCATTTCCTAATGGCATACCAGGCACCTGGTGCTCAGTAAATGTTTGTAGAGGGTTGAATCCAACCACCTGGATAACTTCAGAACACAAAAACAGCAGTCGTTTTATTATGAAGAGGGTACAAGACTGATCGGTCTTTCTGTTTGAGTTTGGGGTTTCCATAGACTCCATTTGGCTCTATCACTCTTCTCCAAATGTCCTGTTGAGCTTGAGCTCTGACAGCCCAGTTTTTGGTTGAAATAGAGAAGTGAAGGAAGAGGGAGAGTTCATATTCATTAAGGAATCCTCCAGGCACTTGCTTTGTTCAGATAAACAGGGAACAGAAAGGCTTCAAAGTCACATATGATTCCACTTTCTGGTCCTTTATTAGACATATGTATATTACTTTAAAGATGTTTCACATTTTGGAAACCATATTCATTAAATTCTGAAAATCATTTTAAATTATATGTGTGAATATACTTTAGTGTATGCACTCAGGAAGTAGCATTTTTCATTTTTTATTTGTTTGACGTTTTCTTTCAAAATGATCTTTAAGCTGCCAACAACACATGCACTCAACGCTCAGAATAAAAACGTTGAGTATGGGGTTTAAAAGTACTGTACAGATTTTAAATGTGTAAATGGAGCCAAACCACGTTCCGCCAGACATCTGGGTCCCAGTGGTGCCTTGCAGCTGATTTCCTCCTTTCTTCCTTTCTCATGGCTCACAAAAAGGAGGGCAGATGTACAGAGGGAAAGACTAGGCAGTTTATAATTGAAAATAGAGTTTACAATAAACTAAGACCGTGTGCCAAGGTGAAGCCATGGCTGGAGAAGAACCTTTCTTGAAAATCCATTTAACATAAATCCACACTTTTAAAATACTCCCCAGTTATCCATCTTCCACTAGAGCTCCCAGTGAATGCCAGCCATAGCCAAAGTGTGTGTTTCTGCTCTCACTTTAATACCCCGGGAGAAAAACTCCCAGTGACTTCAATGTTGCCGATTTATGAACATAAACATAAATCATGTTCAGCAAAGACTATAACTATGTCCAAAATTCCTTTAAGTTCTCATATTAGGAAAAAGTAAATCTATCCTGTTGACATAATTCAGGGTTTTTCAAAGACATGAGCAGCCAAGATTCTGCCCTTCGACCCTCTCTATCATCCAACATGAAGGGACTACTGTCATTAATACTTGAAGAGTTTCAGGAGGCCAAAAAAGTCCTCACACGCAAATAAAGAATTACATAACAAATTGCAGTCTTGGAATTGTATGTGCTCAATTCATTCTCATAAAGCAATGCAAAGTAGTTATTTTTAATCTCCGTTTTATAACTGAAGAAATTGAGGCCCATGGAGGTTAAGTAAGTTGCTTAAGATGCCACAGTTAATTTTTGTCGGTGTCAGATCTATGCTAGATATTGCCAGAGAGAACGGGAAGCAAGAACGAGACCTGCGAAATTCATTCCTTTCAACTTGCTTCATCCAAGTTTACTGCTGATGTCAAAATTGAGTCTAAATGGCTTCCTCCTACGTAAAATCTGATTTTCCATGCCACCCTACGCAGGGAGGCAACCCTTGATTCCCCCAGCAGGTGTCACTGTGGTGTACAAAAGATCATCATCTGCTCTAGAAATTGTATCTTCTATTCTTCAGACTTCTACGGCTTGTACATACAGAGAACCAGTAGAATGATACAATGTTACAATTAGAAACTTAGATAATTATGAACCCAATTCTTTACAGATAAATAAATTGAGACATAGATATATGACTTGCCCAAGGCCACATGCTAATAGGCAGGCAGGACTAGAATGTGACTCTCCTGAGAGTCACAGACCAGTACCATCTCTTATTCAGCTCTACCATCTCTTTTTCTTGCTGCAACTGGTGGCAGGGCGTTTGTGGTCCTAGATCTGCAAGAAAGCCTGCTGCAACTCCCTATATTTTTAAGAATGTGTGTGTATATATGTGTGTGTATATGTGTGTGTGTGTGTGTGTGTGTGTGTGTGTGTGTGTGTGTATACAAAGAAGCATTTTTAAAATATAAAATAGGCCAGATGTGGTGGCTCACGCCTGTAATCTCAACACTTTGGGAGGCCAAGGAGGGTGAATCACAAAGTCAGGAGTTCAAGACCAACCTGGCCAACATGGTGAAACCCTGTCTCTACTAAAAATGCAAAAATTAGCCAGGCATGGTGGCAAGCACCTGGCAGTCCCAGCTACTCTTCTGAGGCAGAAGAATTGCTTGAACCCGGGAGGTGGATATTGCAGTTAGCCGAGATTGTGCCACTGCACTCCAGCCTGGACAACAAAGCAAAACCCTGCCTCTCTTCTCTCTCTCTCTCTCCATATATATATATATATATAATATATATATATATATATATATATATATATATATATATATATATATATATATAATTAGAAAGAATAGCACTGGTTCCTTAATTCCAACACTTCCTTCAACACTCTGCTTTAGTGATAGAACACTATAAATATACCTGGAAGGGTCTGAGCCATTTGGACCAATGCCTTTTTTTTTTTTTTTTTTTTTTACTACTAACTAAAATTCAGATTTTAATTGGATGTCACCAGTTTTTTTACACGAATGCCTTGCTGTTTCTACAGGATTTAATGAATAATTACACATAGCATCCAGTCATCATATCTTTTAGTGTCCACTGGTCTGTGACAGTTTCTCAGTCTTTCTTTTTCACCACCTTGACAGTTTGGAGGAGTACTGGTAGGGTGTTTTGCAAAACGTCCCTTAGTGAGGATTCATTCAACTCTCATGATCAGACTAGAGATACAGGTTTTTGGGAAGAATACCCTAGAAGTGAGGTGTCCTCCTCATCATATCATATTGGGGGTACGTGCTATTAACATGACTCATTACTAGTGACGTTAACCTTGATCATTGATTAAGCTAGTGGCTTCTGGGATGTTCTCACTGAAAAGCTACTGTTTTATCCCCTTTCCAGGCCCAGTTGTTTGGATATGAGTCACTAAGTCTCACCCACACTTACTTACATCATGTGGAATATTTCTATGAGAAAGATTTATGCGTTCTTCCCTGTTTATGTATTCAATTGTTTATTCATATCAGCATGTACTCATGTATTTATTTTATATTGTGAACTGTAATCCAATGCCACACTATTTTGTTGCTCAAACTTGTTTCAGCACTGATAGTTTGGAGCTCTTTCATATTGTCTCCAGGGTATCTTTGACATTTTTTTGTTTTGAGCAGTCCCTTGCTGTCTTGGGAATGCAGGATGCTCTTGGCTCATGTCATATTTTCCCTAACCCGGTCTTAGAATCAGCCATTTCTCCAAGGAGCCATGATCTCTTTTACTAGAGAATAATATTTAAGAAACTAAAATTGAGGCATTGGATGTACTTGGTACTGGAACATCACTGCTTCTAGTCCCTCTCAATGGAAAAGCTGGGATATATACTATATTCAGATAGATAGATACAAAAATATACATCCCATATATATTTAAATGTAAATATATAAATATATATTTGTATATTTTACATATATTTTTATATTAATATAGTATATATTTATATAATGTATTATATATATTTAATATATAATGTGTCTGTATTATACATATATACATACAAATCTATATATGTATAACTGCCCATGTGTACATATATTCACAATATTTCTGAATCTATATTAAACTCATCCAAAGTTGATACTAATGTCTCTGGCTCAAATCCGATACCACAGAGTTCTTCTGATTTGCCTGGTAGTTATCTGTAACTTCCCTCTCTAACAGTAAGAAACCTGACTCTCACCATCCATCAGCCATTTACTAACCAATACCCTCCTGTAGAGAAAAGCATACTGAGGAGAGAAAGTCACCTGAACAAGGCCACAGCCTATAGGAGTGGCAAACTCTCCTGGCTTCTAGACCAGAGATCTGGAACACCTGTTCCTAAAGGATACATTTCTTTCTAGTGACTATACTTTTTCTTCACCCATACTTACTATATCTTGCCTCTCATTTTATAATTGTATTGTTTCATACTTGCTAATATATGATTTCCTGACATGAAAATTTTCTCACTTGAATAGATGACATAACTATAGGCACCCTTCCACCATGAATTTAGAAATGTAGTAAATAAAAGCCTCTAAAAGAGAAGCCGGCCAGGTGCGGTGGCTCACGCCGGTGATCCCAGTTCTTTGGGAGACTGAGGCAGACAGATCACTTGAGACCAGGAGTTCAAGACCAGCCTGGTTAATATAGTGAAACCCTGTCTTTACTAAAATATGAAAAATTAACTGGGCGTGGTGGTGCACACCAGTAATTCCAGCACTGGGGAGGCTGACAATTGCTTGAAACCAAGAGGCAGAGATTGCAGTGAGCTGAGACTGCACCACTGTACTCTAGTCTGGGCGACAGAGTGAGACTCTCTGTCAAAAAAAAAAAAAAAAAAAAGAGAGAGAGAGAAAGAAAAACAACAAAGCAGCTCAGAGTGCCGTGATTGAACAGCAGAAGGAGCTAGAACGTCTATAGGGCAGAGGTTTAGGAGGTACTAATCTGGTGAGAAGGGAGGGCTAGGAAGCTTCCCTTAAAGTCTGGTTTGTAGCAATTTACCTTGTACAAAAAAGTAAAATACTTGGCAAAGATCCTCTGGTTTCCACTTGACAGAAGACTGAAAAATAAAATAGCATTACCCTATGAAAGAATACCATTACTATTTTTAGTTTGCCTGGATTGAGGAAGGGGCTAAAGCCCTCCTCCCAAGTTTCCCTTTGACCTGAGGTTGCTTCTCAAACTATTGTCCATCCCCACAAGCTCACATACTAACAGTGGATTCCTAGTTGAGTAGTGATTGCAGATATTTTCAATCTGTGGGTTTAGAAACAGAGGAAAGTTTTGACATTTGGAAACAAAAATAAATAAAAAACAAGTTATTTAGGAGAACACTGTTCTAACTTCTGTTACTTTCTTTCTCCTTAAAGTCATTGATAGAAAACCCCAGGTCAGTTATAAGCAAAGACGTCTTAAAGAGGCCAAGAGGCTTTCAGGTCAAATTAACACTTGAGTGCAGAATGGGCCTACCCAGGATGGTTGGGAGTAAGTTGATCAATAGTGGAAGCATGGAAAAAAAGCATGTGGTGAGCTAAACTGTGCCCCATATAATGGTGTTTCTAAAATCCAGTCTTCAGTACCTGTGAATATAACTTTACAGGTTATAGAGTCTTTGTGATGTGATTTACAGGAAAGAGGCCCTTTGTGATGTGATTAAGTTGAAATTATATCCCCCTGGATTACAGTGGGCCCTGAACCCAATGACTGGTGTCCTTGAAAGAAGAGATGACACACACAGAGGGAAGGAGCTCCCCCATGAGATTGAGTCAGTGATTGAAGTGATGGAGCTATAAGCCAAGGGATGGCAAAGATTGCCAAAATCACCAGAATCTGGAGGAGACAAAACAGGATTCTTCCCTAAAGGCTTCGGAAGGAGTGTGTTCCTACTGACTCCTTGATTTCAAATTTTACCTTGCAGAGCTGTGAGAGAATACATACCTGCTGTTTCAAGCTGGAATTTTTGGTATTTTGGTATTTTGCTGCCTTAGAAAACTAATACAGAGAGGGTCACAGAAGCAAACTTACATCAGGGGACAAGTCAGTCTTGGCCAGGGCACTAATGTTCCTGGAAGGGTCATCTCTAAACACAGGAAAAAGTGCTTCAGTCTCGCCATCCCACCTACCCTTTAAGTCAAGGAACACCTCTTATATTTATCTAGCCAACTCTCAGGTTTGAGTCTCTGGGCAACAACAGCTTTCTCTTTAATTATCAGGGCTTCCCTTGAATATCTGCCTACAGGGATTGAGTGTGCTCGCTCCACCAACAGAATATTCTGGAGTACATGGCAGTGACATTTCTTACTGCAAATTAATAAATCCATCGGTGCACTTTGCTATTAATAATATGACTATTCCCTGGAGAGGCAGACCTACGTATATGCTGACTAAGTCAGGTTTGAGAGCTTACAAAGCTGAGAACCTGACTTCTGACACCAGTAAATTCACTTCCTTGAGAAGCCCCTTGAGACACAACACGCAGCCTTTTTGACAAATGCATCATTCATACCAAATGCAGTTTTTATTCAACATTTCTCCAGAAGTGATTTCACTTCCTTTTGACCTCTTGTAGCATGGTTTTTATCAAGGCCATTTTATTTTACACATTGATTTATACTTTGTACTTGTTTTCACAAAGCAGAATCATTAGGTTTGACACGCCACTGGGTCCTTTAGAATCTTAGCTTCTCTACTAATAAAATGGGTATAATAACAGCTCAGCTTATCTCCTTTGGTTCTTGTGTGGATCAAATGAATTAATATATACGGAAATACTGTGAAAACCTTAAAATAAGTGTACTTTATTATTGTTGTTATAATTACTATTAGCCTGATTTTTCAACTATTTCATTTCTGGAATTTTGTCAATATCCTCAACAAAGTAGAATAGTTTATTCAGGACACCTAAACCTCTTTACCTGTGCAAAGCATGCTTATCTTTCAAAACTAACTCAAATGTCACCTCTGCTGTGAAGCCTGTACTGATCCCTCAGTCCCCTTCCTGTTGCCTGTTATAGTTGGTGTTTGTATATAAGTGTCTTTTTCTGCACCCAACTGAGTTCCTTAAGGGCAGAAGCCAAGACTTTTCTCTATATCCCCACAGTGTTGAGCACTCTCAAGGCCACCTAATCAGCTGTGATGACTGACTTAAAGCAGCAAACCTGTATTAGCTCACAGGTGATGAACGTCAGGTACCTAAGGACAGCTTAACCAAGTACTTCTCCCTCATGGTCTCTCATGGGGCTGCCATCAAGCTGTCAGTTGGGGCTACTGTCATTTGAAGGCTTGAGTGAGCTTGAGGATCTGCTTCTAAACTTTAGCTGACTGACTGAATGAATAAGTCACATTTATCTTTAATACACTTTCCACTCAGGGCTTTGGTTCTTCTTCTAGTCAAAACAGATTTGACTTCAATTCTGTTGAAGTGTGCTCAGGAGTACAAACGCAAGCCAATCACTGGCATTTATTTGGGTCTGCAGCTAAATGAAAGTAACTTTTCTGCTATCCAATCATGACCCATTATCTCCTCACCTCCATTATGATGCATACATAAGTGATTGAAGAAACTTTTACCCCAAATTAAGAGTCTTTTCAGCAACATGATACCAGTAATATTAACAACTATGCTCACTGAAATCAGATAGCTATTTATTTCTGTATTTTCTAATTTGCATTTTCCATTTCCTACTACATCAAATCCAGATTCACCTGCCTTTTTTAAAATGAGGAGGCACCCTGTATTTATTAAGTTCCTATATCATGCTAGGGATTGTGCTTGAAGACACAAGGTGAGGAAAAGCATAAGGTTTCTAGCCTTACCCTGTAGACAGCCTACGCAGAAAAACAGACAAATAACACATACTTACAAATATTCTCTGGAACTTCATACGTCAGTTTATCCAATCTCATTCATTACTGCCCAAAACGATTCTTTCTACCCATTATTTCTTATGAATATTTCATAATTCTCCAATTACCCAAAGCTGCCCCAAATCTTTGGAAGGCTACTCAAAATGAAATGTCTTCCATGACATTTTTCTTGAATCCTGATGCTTTCAATAACCTACTCTTTCCATGAATTTCTATAGCAAATTAGCACTTAATTATGAACTATCTTCTTCTTTCTCAAGTTGTTTTGTGTGATCTAATCATATGACTCCAACAGTTGAAAATTTCTTTGAGGCCCAAGCTCCTCCCCAATGCTTAGAAGTTACTCAATAAATGCTTGCCAATTGATGGCTAACAAAGATAAAATGTTTACTTCAATGCCCTTGACCAAAATTTTGTGCATTTGAATCTAATCTAATAAGAATAGTTTCTGAATTAATATTCTAGGTGCCTAAAGCTGAGCCTAATTTGAATTAAAATCTACATAAATTATTTTAGTCAAAATAAATGCACAGTGCCTTAATCTTTTCTGTACTTAGGATTTATTGTGTAAGATTAATAAGTTACTGTTGCTTAGTGTGGAAGCTTAGCAATGGGAATGTAAAATATCCATCTCTTTTCACAACTACAAAAAAAGAGCTACTAATATTTGTAGCTTTCTTTTTTATTTTTATATTTTAAATAAATTTTAATTGTATATATTTAAGGTATATCATATGTTGGTGTAAAATACATAAAAATAGTAAAAAGGTTACTATAGTGAAGCAAATTAACATATCCATCATTTCATATAGTTACCCATTTTCTTGCTTGTTTTTGTGACAAGGGCAGCTAATTTCTACTCAATTAATCTCATGTACAGTGCACTGTCATTACCTATAGTCTTCACACTGTGCATTAGATGCGTAGATTTGCTCATCCTGCATGTCTGCTACTTTAAATCTTCATCTACATCTCCCCATTACCTTCTTTTTGAGCATTTTTAGATAAAAGACTTGAAAGAGTCTAAGGTCTTAAAAATAATTTGAATTTAGAGTCACACACACCTGGGAAAGTCAAATTCTAAGAAACGTATAGCAAACTGCAATCACTCCAAGGTTCCATTTTCTCATCTATAAAATTAAGATATTGCTATTTGCGTTTCACAGTTACTGGATAAATTACAATGATGTGCCTAAGTCATTTAACCCAGGGCCTAGTTCACACTGGCTGTGCCTACACCACTTCTATACTTTTCAGTAAATATTTCTTTAAAAAACATTGGAATTATGTTGACCTCAAGGTCAAATTCATTGTTAATTATCCAATAAACCAAAAAAAAAAAAAAAAAAAGAAAAGATCCCTGAACATTTTTCAAAACTTCTTTATCAAACAAGGTTCCAGGACTGACTATATCTAACAGTGCATTAAAGGAAATGATGCACAATTTAGACCCTTGGTTTCCTTATATTTCAGTGGATCATGAAACAGCCTTGAATCAAAGACACGTACAAAGCAGAAAAGCCAAAAGAAAGAACAGTCAAAGACAACTGAAGAGTTATGAAAATAAAAGCACTGTTCTCCGGATTCTTTTGTTTCCCATCTTTCTTTGAGTATAGTAATCCACCATTAGTATGGTTTGTCAAGTTTCCCTTGAACAGTCACATGCACCATCCCCAGTACCTACACACTCTTGGTTTCTATAGGCATTAAAATTCTAGGTGCCACTGCCAATTCCCATGACACACTTTGGTAACAATATTTAGCTTTGAGTTTTAAAACGTGTGTTTTTTTAAACAATTCTGCTTCCTAACACTCTATAATATTGGGAAATAGTCTGAGTATACATGTTTTAATTGTATGTACATATGTTAACCACATTTATTTGCAAAAGTATCTATACACTTTAAAAATAGTTAACTAACAACTAACCTAGCCTTTAAAAAAATATTTAGCTAATGTTCTAAAAGAATAGTTCAAGATGTGTCCAAATTGTTTGGGCAAACCAGACTAAATTGAAATCTTTGTTATACCCAATTTTTGGAATAGATTTGAGCAGTATATTCATTTAAAGAGTAAAATTAAGGGTGAGAGTCAGGAGATGTGGGTCCCAGTAAGTGGCTAGATTAATTATACTCTATGGTTAGGAAGAGTGAAAAAAGATGATGGTCAACCTAAGAAGTAGAACCACCATGAAAAAGGATCTTGGAAGAAAATGAGAGAGTGGCGAAAGATGATCTGTGTTCTGGGGTGACAAGAATGACGTCGAGTCAGATTCCACAGATCAGCCCATGCTTTCTGGTGTCAAGAGGAAATTGCAGAGGACTGAGGGATTAGCAAACTATGATCAAGGAAGGCTCTCAGTGAGGAGGTTTAGTGTGAAGACCTCAGCCCTGGATAGTCATTGATATATCTCCAACCCTCTTAAATCCACCCCACGCAGACTCATGGCATTCTTAGGGTGATATGCAGAGAAGCTCATGGACCATGCTCCACTGACTTGTGCTCCTCAAGAAACTTTTGCACAGTTCACAAGAAATAGAAATTGTCCATAATAATTTGTGGATCTAATGGGGCTCTGAATCTTGTGGGTGGTAATGGGGTCTTAATTAGGTGTTTCTGGGTTTTGGACACTGTTTTTGGAAGTGTGGGCTGACAAAGTAGGGGTAACACTACCTCAATCCCAAAAACTACAGGTGGACTATCCAAACACTGCCAGATATTGTTACGTTTCTTCGGTAAACAAAAGGAAATTGAGCAGAGACCCCAAAATAGGAAAATTCTTTGGAAGCTCAGACTTGATGTGCTATAGTGCTCTAGCCAGTCGTGTAGAGTTCTGTTGGAACAGAGGTAGGCTTGCATAAAAGAGATTCTGGTGAACTATGTGAAAATTCCCAATTGTGTGTCCACCCAAATAGCCACAAAGATATGTGGCCAGTTGGCTGAACAACCTAACAGGAGTAAATGTAAGTGTAGCCTGACCATCGGGAAGAATGGAGATGAGAAGATCAGCATGCACTGCCATCATATTCTGAAGGAAGTGAGAGTGCCAGAGGAAGCCTCAGAAGTAAAATTCCTAAGATTTGAGGAATAGCTCAGTTGAAAAACATTGGCAATGTGGACATCAAAGACACTCTGAATGTAGGTCACAGTGTACTGGTCTATAACCCTTTATATTAGGGCAGAATTTTTTTCAATATTGCTGTTGATACGGGAACTTACAATTAACCCTGAGGAGAAGGCTTAGATGGTGTTTATTCCCATATAAGCATCTTTCTAATATAATACATTTACTTTCTATTTTTTAGTAGTGACCATGTGCATATCTTATCTATTCCCAGGAGTAGAAGGGGCTCTGTGAATGCAAATACAGGGAACTTTTCTAATTGACTTTGAATCCCTTTCACCTTACCAGATCATGACTTGAAAGTATAATAGTTCTTCAACAGTATATATTTAAGAAATGGAGAACGGAGAAAGGAAAGGAGAAAGGTGGGAGAGTAAGAAAACAAACACTATATTATGCTACTTTCCATGGCCAGAGAGGAAGCAAGAGAGAGAAACTGACAAAGCCAGACTTCTTAGCAAGCTGCTGTCTTAGGAACTCATCCATTCCTGCTACCACCAGAAATTACTCACCCCTGGGTAACTTCTCTCTGGAGGTACCACCCCCAAACATCTCCCACTAGATACCACCTCCCAACATTGCCATAACTGGGAATCAGAATTTCAACATGAGTCTTGATAGGGACAAAGCGTATCCAAACCATAGCAGGTTCAATATGACTCTCATTCCACCCACTTCGACACACACCTCACTCTTGGGTTGACATCGTCTTTTAAAGAGAAATGATCAATAAATCAAATTAACAGGCCAGGATAAAATTATGAATTGTAAATATTTACCAGAGACCAAGAAAGCCCTCCTATTTCTAAGAGAGGAAACAAAACAGGAAAGGCAAGGGAAAAATTTAAGAATAGGATAGCAGATAAGCTAGTATCGCAATGCCACCTGCATATTTTACTATGTAATTCTTAGAAGAAATGAATATGTTCAATTCTATTGTGTTGGAACATACAGACAGTATTATTCCCTAATTGAACGAATTTGAATAAGCAAGTGTGTAGGACAAAATCTGTCCTGGGAACATAGAATCAAAACTGCATCTGCATAGTGTTAAAAAAATAGGAATTGTAATCGTACATCTACCAATCAGTATTTTGAGGAATAGATTCATCCTGAATGATAACCACCAGTAATATTAGCTATAAATGTTAGGAAAATAGATTTAAACTTCTCTAAAATAAATATTAACTTCACATAAAAACATTAACTTCACATAAAAACATAAGTTCACTAAGCTTATGATTTGTGTCATTAGTATTTTAGGCAGAATAGCCACCTGCACACTTGAAGGCCCTTTACAAAGTTCTCACTCTTAATTTTTTTTTGAATATTCTAAGTTCTTTGGAAACTATGCAAATGGCAAGTCCTGCTTATCTTGCTTCATGCCTTCATCCCTAGCTTCCACCGGCACCAGCCAGTTGGATGAGTTTGCCCAATCACTAAAAGGGACAGTTGGAACACCCGATTGACTGATGTTATGCAAAATGTCAGAGACTTTTGAATCTGATCTTGGCATAACATGATGGAAACTTTCCAAATCCCAGGATTGCAGAGAGTGTACAATCACGACACAAAGGGACTGATGTGTTGCATATTGAATTCAGGCAATGATTACATATAATTGTATCATTACCATCATTACCTAGAGTGAGATTAATGGAAGCAACTATTCAGGAAAAAAAAAAAAAAGCAAGAAAGAAATTAGCTTTGAAGTAGCATAATGAAAGATTTTAATTGTGGGAAGAATTCAGTCACATTTTAAAATTACTGGTTGTGATTCCATCAAACTCGCTAACCCCATGTCTTATTCACTTCTTTGGTGCGTGTGCTTTATTTCATTTGGCCACACAGTGATTAACAAAGATCAGATATCCATGGAATATAACCTCACCACAAAGTGAATAAACCAACATGTCCAAAATGTATATTTTAGTAAATGGGCAGAGGTAGTTAGAAGAACAGGTACGAACAAAACAAAGCAAAATGAACTGTTTTTGTTTATTTCTTGAAAGCGTCATTGAAATCAACACATTGATGATATGACTCCTGTTAGAAGCAAAATAATATGGCACAGATGAGGACTATACATGTTTTATACCAACTTGGAAACTAGAGGTTCCTAAGATAATGGTTCTATTTTATTCAAATGCATCCATATGATCTGCATACAAGGATTCCATTGGTTGTTTCTTCACCTGGTGCTGTGTGGTTTTACAAACAGTACACATGTGGTTTTTACCCACTGTATACGTGCATAAGACAAATACTTTTGTTAGTTCTTGACTGAGCATAGGGAGATGTTCCAAACTATGGATTATGCAAAGGATGTTACTAGGATCCTGAACTGGAGGGAACCTGGAGATTCACTTTTCTCCCCTTTTTCTCTCTCTCTCTCCCTTTTTTTTTTTTTTTTTTTTGGAGGCAAGAGTCTTGCCCTGTCACCCAGTCTGGGGAGCAATGGTGAAATCTCAGCTCACTGCAACCTCCACCTCCAAGGTTCAAGTGATTCTCCTGTCTCAGCCTCCAAGTAGCTGGGATTACAAGTACACGCCACCATGCCCGGCTAATTGTTTTTATCTTTAGTAGAGACAAGGTTTCACCATGTTGGCCAGACTGGTCTCGAATTCCTGACTTTGTAATTGACCCACCTCAGTCTCCCAAAGTGCTGGGATTACAGGCATGAGCCACTGCACCCGGCTTGAAGGGGTTATGAAGAGATTAAGAACCTGAAACCTGGAAACAGATCTAGACACTTACCTCTGTACCTAAACTTAACATTTGGTAATAAGCCATGGTTCAGATATTGTTAAAATATAGACTTTTTGTCAGTTGAGTTCAATCAACCTGTCGATTAATATTCAGTCATATTCACATACTATCTAATTTGAAAAATAATTTGAATTCTGGGTTCCTTCATATTGTCTCTGCGTTTGCTCTAGAAATTTAGAAGAAGAGCTACATGTTGTCTAGTCTGATAAAACAGGATTAGAAGTGTTCAACGTTTCTACTATAGAATACACACTGCTCATTCCTTATATGATGTAGCACTTTTACACATTTCAAGTCTTACTTACATATCTGTTTTTTCAAAAACCTTAAGAAGTAGAAAACCCTGGAACCATTACCCACTTTTATAGAGAAGAGATAAAGCAGAAAAGTGGCTTGAGGTGAAACAAAGACTTGCAATCATTTCTCATTACTCCTAGTTTAGGACATTTTTTCTTTTTCAAAAACAGCACTGTCACTGAGAACTACAGGAAATAAGAGCCAGTTTCAGTGATGAAATCAATTCACATTCAGCCATATACCCTATGTGGTCTGAGGCACCACATCTTCCTCTGAAAACTGCAGTAATTCCCTCACTGCTCTCCTCTTTCTACTCTTTCTTAGTCTCGTCTCTTTTGTATCCTACAGCCTGAATGATCTACTCAGATGGTATTCTGATAATGTCACCTCAACACTTAAAATCCTTCAATGACAGCACTTGCTCTTAGGAAGAAAGGCTAAAACCCTTAACCATGGCCCAGTTTCCTAAGATTTCAATTCACACACCACCTTATCTTACTGCCTACTCCCTATAAACTAGTAACCCTTCCCCGTGTCATTATCCACCTCATTCTCTGTTTTTTTTCTTCACAACATTTATCACTACCTGACATATTTTATATTTGTCTGTTTCATGTTAATTATCCTCCTTCCTAGGACATCACCAGCTTTGTTCACTTATTTATCCCAGAATAGCACCTCATAGCAGATGTTTGGTGTTTACTGAAAGAAGGAATGCATAACTTCCCTACAGTACTCTGTATGATCTAGTTCCTGCCCGCCTCTCCAGCCTCATCTCGCCAGCATTTAGTGGCCCTTTGTTCTCCAAGCCCACTACCCTTCTTCACATCCCTGGAATGTGACAGGCTTCCTTCCATCCCATTGCACCTAAGCCTGGAATGCATTTTCCTCCAAATCCTCTTCTAATTAATGCTTGTTTCTCCCACTAGAGTGCGTGTTTTCTCCCAGCAGGATATTTTTCTCGCTGCTCTGCCCATTTTGTATCCCAGTATCTAATGTATAGAGTAAATGCACTTTGACGTAAGGTTCCTATTTTTTTACATCCAAATCGGTAATGTGTTTTTCTATTGAATTAAAATCCATTCAGTGTTTTACATTGACTGGTTCATATTTGGAAGTGCCTGAGTAAGTAAATTGGCCAAAGTTAGGCAATCCATAAACCGCCGTAAATGGAACCCCATTAGCAAATTGCCTCTCTATTTATATAGTTAATAATGGCAAGTTTGGTGTGGCTTTCACAAAGCTAAATGACTTTAGTGCAAATTAAGTGACTAGATTCTCAAAGCTTCTAAAATAAACCACATTGAAAACATTTATTAACCCTCTAGATTTAGGTGAAATAAAATTGGGCTTGTAGTATTTTAAGTTATCATAATTGTAGCATATTAGAAGGGAAGAATTCTATTTAGATATGTGAAAGTCAATTTCCATGTTGGAAGCTACACAAAAGTGGCACTTCTCCCTGCTTTCTGTTATGAATGACACAGAGGGTCTCCTTACACTGTCTGTACTCATTTTAATGAACAAGGATACTGAAAGGAAGACTTGATTCTAATTCAATCCAGTACTACATTCTCTAACCAGTGAACTACTAGTAAGCCCCTCTCCTCCCAGTGGGTCCATCTGTGGCAGTTCCAAAACAGAGTCAGAATTAGCAGCAGCTCCTGAATATTTAATATTTGCTGACAAAGGGGACTGATCAGAGATGTGCCCTGCTTCAGAGTAAGCAAAGCATGATTTCTCTCCAAACCAACCAATTAATCAACAAAAACAATATTTCCCCTACTTCTGAACAATTTTGCCTAATGTTATCCCTATTTAGAATAAGATATTTCACTTTTGTCAATCAAATAAATGAGTATTCTTCAATTTTTTTGGTGTGTGTTTGCAACTATCACATCACCTCCCTGATAGCATGGAAATTAACTGGCAAATTTGGATTCCAAAAAATAGTTGATATGGTATATAAATGTGTCCTAAGGATTCAGCTAGTAATGGATGATGGAAAGGAGAGTGGGTATAGTGAGAAAAAAAAAATGGCACTGGGGGTGACACTGACCTGGAATAGGCATCCAGTTCTGCTGCCCACTAACTGTGAGCTCAGAAAATGTCATTTGACTTGGCTAGACTTCTGCATTCTTCTCTGTAAAATGGGACTAACAGAATATCAAAGTCATATTGTTGTTGTAGAATTTAAATGTGATAGTATAAGTGTAAGAGATAACATAAAGTTTTATATGAACACTTAATAAACACCAACCCCACCATCAATAGTAATTTACTAACCATTTCTGAGGGGATTTCAGGCACTACAGTTTACAGACACTATAGTTGGGCCCATGTAAAAACTAACCAGTATTTTTCTTTTGCATTTTAACCATCCAAAGAATTCATCTAAAAGTGCTCTTCATCATGCTAACTATGTTAGGCAAAAGGCAACAGCTATAACATACATACGGTAAATTTAGACAGGGAAGGGCAGTGTAAGAAAAGATTTTTTTTTTCTTTTAACAATATCTAAGACAGGGAAAATAAACTTGGCCACCCTATCATGAAAGCAGGGAAGGCAGCCACCTAAATGACGTGATTTGCAAGTCTACGCATTCACTCATTCATTCAACATTTACTAGGATTGCACTATTTGCGATTCACTGTGTTGTTCCATGGGGATAATGTGAGTAATACTTGCTACCTTCCCTCCTTGATGGAGCTGACGATAACAGTATAGAAGATATTAATCTCAATTAGGTATGAAATAACATTGTTTAATATATAATTAAACACCGAGATAAGACTTATGATGGAAGGGAGCAAGGAACTGAGAGAACATATGACAAAGAAATTACATTTGGGATAAGACATCCAGGAAGACTTCCCTACAGAACAGTGCTTTGCAGTGATGGACAAGGAGCGTTAGCTGGGAGAGCCAGCAAAGATCACTGGCCTTCTTATCCTGGAGCGCTCCTGGAGGAGCTCAAGATACATCTTCTCAAAGCCTCTTCATTCCCCCAGGACTAGTTGGTTACTTTCTCCTCTGTGCCTCGCAAACACTCTCACTATGCTCTGTTTAAAAGTTTACCATAATGTAATTGTCTGTTCATAGCTTTTTCCTTACAGGTAAGGCCAGGATGCTGTCTCGCTTTCTGTAACATTTCTGCTAAATCTCAAGAACACAGTGGTCACCCAGGAAATGTTTTATGAATGAATCTACACCTCTCTAAGTCTGGCGTGTTGCCTAATACTTCCACATAATACGTGTATTTTAATTAAAAGTCAAGATATTTGAAAAGTAGTTTTTCTTTTTTTTTTTTTTTTTCCCTCTCTCCCCAGTGGTGGAATTCCATATAATTTTCTGATTATTTGACTTTTTATTCTAGATACAGCATTGTTTATACAAAAAGTATGATTTTTTTAAAGTATATTAGAATACAGGATATCAGACAATAACACCTCAGTTTAGGTAGCTGGTGTGATAAAGTTTAATAACCTAGAAAGATTAAAAGGGAACAGGATCCTGGACAACAAAGTTTCGATTTAGGGAAGTAAACCTGCTACACAATTTTGTGGTAATAACCAAGAAAGACTTATAGATTCTTTACAGCAATGATTAAACTGAAACTGCCAGGAAGTTCCATAAGGCTAAGTGGTACTTTGTCATGCAATAATAATTCTGTTTGGTTCAGCAAAACTGCAAGGAAATTCAGAGGACTTTTCTCCAGTGGAGGGTTCTGCGTTTCTGCTCAATCAGATATGCAGTATGGGCCTGCTTAGATCATAGTGTCCTGTTGCCTAGCAACCAACATGTCCAGGCATTACGAAGATGGGGGCTATATGAATATACACTCTTATTTTCTGTTAACAATAGATAGGAGGAAATGAAATGGGGAAGACAGCTGTAAATCATCATCGAGAACAACAAACAAACTTCCAAAAGTTTGCTTTACAATGAACACACTATCAAAAAATGTAAAGCTGACCTGCAGGTGATTTCAATGGCCTCCTAGTGCCTGCAGGGGAGCATACTTCCTGTGTTCCTGTCTTTTTTAATATCTAAAGTTTAAAAAATAACAGTAAACTTATGATAATTATAATGATGTGTTCCTTCACAGAACCACTTGATAAATGTTATTTTTTACAGTAAATTTCCTTTGCTTTTATCACCATAAATAACATTCATATAAGAGAAATTGTTATGCCCTGTGGAAAAATAATATTTCAAAGCTTGTAGACTATCAACAATTTCAGCTGACCTTACTTACACTCTCCGGTCAATATAGCTTTTTCAATTAAAACTTTTGAAGGAAAAGAGAATGCAATCAAGTAGGTAACAGCAAAAGTTGAAGTGTGGAAGTGAGGCGGTTACTATGGGAAATGAAGAGGAGTGTGTGAATCTATCACCAGCTGGTAAATTTAACAAAAGAGTCACTGATGAAAGAATGGGCAAGAAGGATGGGGCGAGAAAAGCAGAGGAAACGAATCGACTGTGAGAGTCTTAGGGTGGAAACAGAAAGAGGAGATAATGAAGGCAGCTCTCAGAACTGGTTTCCTAGTGAAAAGGTTAATTAAATCTTTCGTGGCATGGAATTCTTAAATAACTACTTTTCTGACTACGTGTGCATATATTCATGTGTGTTCTTAGTAAACACACAGAGATGATAATGATTTTCTCCTAACATCCTTTTTACATTAATACTTTAGAGCAGTTTTTAAAAAGGACAGTAATTTATTTTTTAAGCTTCTTACATGTAGAGCGGAAAGAATTTTAACATAGCTGACCTGCAAATAAATCTTACGAGCTAGAGTTCTCTTTTGATTGTTCTGCTTATTCCCCTCAAAATTTAAAAGCAACAACAAAGAAAGCAAATCTTATATCCTTATTAAAATTAATGGCAAAATGAATGAACTCGTATAAACAATAGAAGGGACAAACCCCACAGGGCTCAGGAGCTTTAATACTGCTCCAAAGACCATGAGGCTGATTTCTAAGCTGAAGAAATGATTATGGATCATCCCAGGAGTATGCCAACCAAGAAGACAGCAGTACTATTTGTTTTCTGCCTTTTGTGTGTTTCTTAGCGTTAATCTTGCCATGCTGTCACACAGATTCCAGCAGCCTGGGGCAGTTTGAGGGCTCTGAGAGGGAGGGCAGATATTTTGATGTCAGTCTAAAGGGCAAACGCTGATCAGTGTAGTCAAGAATACAGTCCACTCAAGGCTTGACATGGTGTCTCCATTAGTGCTACCCTTTTATCCTGTCTTTGTAGTTTATACACACTTCCACTGGAAGGTAATACATGCAGTAAATACTTCCTTTTGTTTGTTCTATATTTAGCCTTACCCTTGACTTTAAAAAGCATTTGATTTATTTGTTTTCAGAATTGTGGGCCATTATGGCTACTGAAATAATTGCTGTTGATCAGGCTACAAGTTGTAGAAGAAAAAGTATTAATATACTTGCTCAACAAGAAGCCAGCCTTTCTAGACCCTCCTGTGCTTAAATAGAATGCTTTCATGTGGAAAATCAAAAACAACAGAGTGTGGCAGTTTCTTCAGATAGGATTTTTTTTTCTTCTCTATTTTGTCAGAAAGCAAAATGCAAAAAACAACGACAAAAAAGAAAATCTGTCATAGATATTTCATTCTGCACTCAAGTCTTAGGAGAAGTTGCCAATACTTTCATTTCCAAAGAAAGGCATTTCTTCCTTCTTTACCAGTAAGAGATGAGTTTAGTTTGTGAAAATTGAGCAGGATGAATGTATTTATGGGTTGAACCAAAATAATAACAATAGAAACAATAATAATAATAAATAAATAAGCCAAGGAACCGTCACAGAACCAGGGATGGCAGAACAATGAAACATAGAATCTGCTGCAGTAATTTTTACTGCTGCATGGTCCCTGAAAATTCTTTCAAGTTTTTTAAGCCACACAACAGGCTCAAGAACAGGCGTTTTAATATTTAACTACTTCTTTCTTTAATGTATGCACACTTACTTTCTCATAATTATGGAGTGAAGTTAGTTTTAACGTTAATGAATTTGCTCTGGATTAGCTCTGATGATACCACCTGGATGAAAGAATGGACAATATTTATGATTAAAGAATTCATTCAGAGATAGTAATTTAAAACCTTGGCATTAAGAGACAAGAATTAAGGACCCATAATTTAAATGCATTATGTCACATCTATTAAAAAATGCTGGCTGAATTATTTGCTGTTGAATTTCACTGTTTCTCAGAGCTCTTTGAGCTACATTAAAAAACTATTAGAGGATTTATTATGTTCAAGTTTCTACAGGAAGCAGTTTCAGGGGAAAGACAAACCAAAGATATCAAAAATGCTGCTCTACCCAAAAGGCATTTGCCATCTAGTTCAAAAGACAAAATGTATAACCCCCAAAAGTGACTTCAATTCCAGACAATAGGAACACAACCTCCAAGAAAAGATCACTGGGTTAGTAAAGCAGAGCTGGCTTTACCTCTTAAGCTGTGTAAATTAAGTTCCACCAGCTCCTAAAAGAAAGTACACCTAAGAGAAGAAAGAAACAAAAATCAAAAATCATGCTCCTGCTGATCTCACAGTGCTCTTGGGACAGGACGATGCCGGGTTCCAACTCGCTCCTTCCCTTGTGCACCCACTGGGAACTGTGATCTCTCACAGGAAGACTGATTTCTACACTGAAGGAATGATTATATGTCATGTTTCCTAAAACATGGCCTCGATTTAATCACTTGTAAAGTAAAATAACCTCATCTCTTGGGAGCTAGGACTTGTTTTAAAAAATTTCTGAGATGGAAGTCAGACATTTTGGGTACAAGTCATTTACATCATTTATAAGTGAGGATACAATCTAACAAATTATAATATAAAGCATTTATGTGTCTGATTTGTTATTACTGTCAATAGTCCTTATCCTAAAAGTAGTGATAGACACCATTATGAGGCACTTACTATAATGATGCATGCCTTTCCAAGTACTTTATCCAATTCAAGTTAATTCTTTCAAAATCCTATGAGGTAACCACCAGTATTACCACTTACAAATAAGTAGACTCAGAATGGTTAAACAAGAGACTGCAAAGTTCTTAGATGAGAGAACTGGGATTTGAATCCATTTCAGCCTCCATGGAGTCTTCCTCTGTTTCCTGTTCCATTGTTGAATCTAGCTAGGTAAATATCCAGCTTGTTTTGCTAAACAGCAAAAGCTGATGAAGGAAAAGATGTGAATTAAGAATAGAATATATCACAGGACTTTCTAGAGTTGAATAATAAAAAAAAAAATATCGACTATTCTCATTTTACAAATAATTAAACTAACGCCAAGAAAAAATCAATCAGTTGCTGAAGGTTATCTAGCCACATAGTCAACGAGCTGGAAATGGGAGGCAGGGCAATGAATCCTATTCCAGTCTTCTTTTATTTCTTCAATATGTTAAAACAGTAAAATGTTCAAGAAAGAATATGGTTTACTGAATTTGCTAATTATATAAAAGTTACTAAGTAGAAATCTTTTTCTTTGTCAACCCTTGTTGCTGAAAATCTTCCTAAAATATGTGAGTTGCGAGTATGTGATCTCAAAGCAGGATCTCCTGCTTTAGTAAACATGCTACAAAAACAAAGTATCTTTCTTTTGTTGATGAAAAGAGTCAAACTGTGTAAAGTATTTGAAGATATTTATTCTGAGCGAAATATGAGGGTCATGGTCTATGATACAGTCCTCAGAAGGTCCTGAGAACATGTACCCATGGTGGTCAGGGCAGAACTCGGTTTTAATACATTTTAGGGAAGCATGAGACTTCAATCAAATACATTTAAGAAATACATTGATTTGGTCCAGAAAGGTGAAACAAATTGAAGTTGGTGTGGGGGGCTTCTAGCTTAAGGAGTAGGTTTTAAAATTTTCTAGTTGACAATTGGTTGAGCTTATCCAAAGACCTGGGATCAGGCTGGACATTGTGGCTCAAACTTGTAATCCCAGCACTTGGAGAGGCTGATGCAGGCAGTCACTTGAGGTCAGGAGTTCAAGCCTGGCCAACATGGAAAAACCCTGTCTCTACTAAAAATACAAAAATTAGCCAGGTGTGGTGCTGATCACCTGTAATCCTAGGTACTCGGGAGGCTGAGGCAGGAGAATCCCTTGAACCCAGGAGGTGGAAATTGCAGTGAGCTGAGATTGCACCACAGCACTCCAGCCTGGGAGACAGAGGAAGAGGAGACTCTGTCTGAAAACAAACAAACAAATAAACAAACAAAAAAACAAAGATCTCAGATCAACACAAAGGAATATGTGGAATGTGATTAAAGGTTGTGGAGACTAAAGGTTTATCATGCAGATGAAGTCTCCAGGGAGCAGGCTTCAGAGAGAATAGATTGTAAAATGTTTCTTTAGCAGACTTAAAAGTCTGTGTTGAGGTTAATGCTGGAGAGGTATAATGAGGCATGTCTGACCCTCACTTTCCTGGCCTGAACCAGTCTCTTGGATTAAATTTTAAAAGCGCCCTGGCTGAGGAGAAAGTCCATTGAGATGGTTGGGGGCCTTAGATTTTTATTTTTTGTTTACACTTTGCTTCAACATGCTATGGTGGAGTTGGTATCAAAGTAGGATTTCTTTGGGTTCTACTCCAATTTAACTAGTTATTCACTGTGCCAATGTATGTAGATTGCTACGTGAAATCTTCCTAGTGAATCACATCTGCTAGTATTCACTCCCTTATGTGGTACCTGTGATGGTAAATTCTGTGTCAACCTGTCTGGGCCATGAGATTTTCAGATTATCTAGTTCAGCACTATTTCTGCATGTGTCTGTGAAGGTGTTTCTGAAAGAGATTAACATTTGAAATGGTGGACTAAGTAAAGCAGATGGCCCTCCTCAAAGTGGATAGACACCATCCAATCTGTTGTGGGCTTCAGTAGAAGCAAATGGAAAGAGAAGGTTCTGTTTTCTTAATGCCTGCCTGCTTGAGCTGGAACATAACACTGCCTTATCCAAGTAAACCTGTGACAAGCCATGGGACTCTCATGTGTTTCCTGTCATGAGGTTACAAGGCAGACACTTCTCTGTGGTATTCTTTCTAAAAAAACACAACCTCAGTCTAAACATGAGATAAACATCAGACAATCTCAAATTATGGGACATTCTCCAAAATCCCTGACCACTATTCCTCAAAAGGTCATGAAAAACAAGAAAAAAATGAGAGAGTATTACTAGCCAGAGGAGACTAAGGAAATATGACAACTAAATGCAATGTGACATTCTGGATTCAATTTTGAAACAGAAAATGGACATTAATGAAAAGACTGATGAAATCTAAAGTCCGGAGTTTAAAAATGGGAGGAACGTTTATCGTGTAATGAGTGTCTCTACTTTCTTCTAGTCCATAGATTTTTTTTTCCTAAATAGCAAGGGTTTATTATGTCTTTAGATATAAAATACAGTAAATTAAGTCAAATTATTATTTTTTTTAAGAGACAGGATCTCACTCTATAGCCCAGGTGGACTGCAGTGAGCAGTCATGGCTCACTGCAGCCTCGAACTCCTAGGCTCAAGCAACCTTTCCACTTCAGCCTCCCAAGTAGCTGGAACTACTGGTGCCCATCACCATATCTAGCTAATTTAATTGTTTTCAGAGATGGGATCTTGCTGTGTTGCCCAGGCTGGTCTTAAACTCCTGGCCTAAAGTGACCCTCTTACTTTTGCCTCCCAAAGTGTTGGGATTACAGGCATGAGCTATGGTGCCAAGCCAAGTAGAATTCTATTCTATTTGTGGTCTTCATCAAAGCTAGGAAAAAAAGGTAAAGAAGGAAGGAATAAAGGAAAGAAGAAAAGGAGGGAGAAAGAGAAGGGATGGGAAGGAAAGGGAAGGGGAGTTTAATTCTGCAAATGTGATGGTAAAAAGGATGGCATATAGGGTGGGGGCGTAGTGGTTCATACCTGTAATCCCAGCACTCTGGGACACCGAGGTAGGTGGATCACTTGGGGTCAAGAGTTTAAAACCAGCCTGGCTAACATGGTAAGACCCTGCCTCTACTAAAAATACAAAAATAAGCCAGGCGTGGTGATGCGTACCTGTGATCCCAGCTACTCAGGAGACAGAGGCACGAGAATGCCTTGAACCTGGGAGGCAGAGACTGCAGTCAGCCAAGATTACACTACTGCACTCCAGCCTCTATTTAAAAAAAAAAAAAAGATGGCATATGATACTGAGTAATGCTACTGTGATGGGGAAAAATGATTCTGATAAAAACACTAGGCCTTGGGACTTTTTAAAAGGCCAATTGGAAAGAGATCAAAAAGTGTCACTTGGCAGATAACATGAAACAGAGCCAGCAAGGTGAGGGAACAGAGGCAGACAACCAGGAGAATTGTGCTAATGCCAAATGTGTCACCTTTAGAACTAGTGGCATGCTCAGTCATGTGACAAGGGTTATTCTCTCCTAGTTTGTGATCGTGAATCCCTTGAAGCCTCCAGTGGTGGGACTGGTAAGTAACTGCAAAATCCATTGTCTTGGATTATGAAGAACTCATGTTTGAGGTTCAAGTGCTTATTCTGTTGAAACCCCAAATTTGAATTTAAGGATGATTATGTTAAGCCTCCCCAGCAGGGGTCACTAAGTTAATGATAAATATAAGCTCTGTTATGACTTGTAATAGCTGCTTCCAATGACAATGTGAGGGGAAAAAACTATGATGTCAGAGACCCTGCTGGGGAAGCTTTGGAAGAAACCACAAAATATTTGTCAGTGATAATGACAGTATTTTACATAGAGAGTTAAAATATAATATTTGCACTTTAGGATAATGTTTACAGAGAGGGAAATAGTCTATAGCCTGTTAGCTTTTAGAAATTTTTTTCTTTTGGGGATAAAGTTTTACTTCTATCACCCAGGCTGGAGTGTAGTGGCACAATCTTACCTCACCGCAACCTCCGCCTCCCGTGGCCAAGTGATTTTCATGTCTCAGCCTCCTGAGCAGCTGGAATTGCAGGCACCCATCACCACGCCTGGCTAATTGTTATATTTTTAGTAGAGACGGGGTTTTACCATGTTGGCCAGGCTGGTCTCAAACTCCAGACCTCATGTGATCTGCCTGCCTCAGCCTCCCAAAGTGCTGAGATTATAGGTGTGAGCCACTGCTCCTGGCCATATTTTAGAATTACATACAGATAAACTTTCCCTATTTGCATATTACGAATCTTTCTAGGAAAGAGACCTAACAATGCAAATTGAATAATTTTCTCAACTGTGATTTCACTTAAACTTTACAGTTAAAGAATTTGAACATAATAGAAGCTATAGCGTTTTACGTAGACGTATTCTGATTTCATTTAGGACTTAGTCACTTAAGTCCGTCTTCATTTCCAGAGGTAAGGCTGGTCACATCCTGGTCTTCCATTCACATCCTTCTTGTATTCCCTAACTTTGGAATAGTTTGACTTTGAAGAGGTAAGATAGATACTAGAAAGTTAGAGTGAAGGGCTGAGTGAAACTTTTCACATGAAAATACACCTTACTGAAAGTCAGCTCCCCGAATCAGTTTCGAAAATTTAAAGCACAACATTGGGTGACAGGGGTTGTGTCATCTTGGCCATTTTGCTCAAGAATGCTGACTCTTTGATGTTTGAAGAATGCACCAAGCACAATTCTCTCAGAGCTTCAGTGTTCGCTGCTCTATACTCCAAGGAAACCCTCTCCCAGCAGGCATTTTGGTAGTCAGTCCTACATTTCATTTAGTTGCCTCTCTCATTTTTATTTCCTCACAGAGACAGTCTCTGACCACCAGACCTAAGAAACACACTTGTTACTTTCTCTTTCCCTACCATGCATTTTTTCAAAGTGATTCTCCTCACCTACAATGTCTGAATGTCATTGCTATTTATTATCTATTGTCCGGGACTAGAACGGTAATCCCCACAGAGGTGGCGGTTTTATGATGTTTCTGCTGAATGTCCAGCATCAAGAAGCATGCCTGATACAGGAGGAACTCAATAAATATTTCTAGATACTTTGCATAAATGAATAAACAAACCAATGTATGTACTATGGATTCCCCAATGCGGAGGGCAGCAAAAGACAGATGAGACATGGACCATTGAAACCGTCTTTAAAAATTATGACTTATCCAGTAAGAGAGCTAACCTAACCAGCTCCATCTTGGTTCTAACCTTTACCCTCTCCTTGTTTTTTTCCTGGGCATAGGCTGAACTAACTTTGCAAATAACTTAGTTTATAGTTGATCATTTAAAACAAAGATGATAATAGTCCTTTCCCAAAACAATCTTCCTTCTTGCCTGGGGACTAGACTGCCTATGTAGGACTAACAAATTAACCACAAGATTGGAAATTATTTGGTTTAGGAGTCATGCAGCTGGAGGCTACAAGTTTCTGATCCTTCCTAAACTGCTCCTAAGATCAGTGCTTGAGATGCTTTGCAGATCCTGCATTTGATGGATCTGCTGGCACCACTCAGATCGATAAACTGGCTCATCTAATCTTGTGGCCCCCACCCAGGAACTGACAGCACAAGAGAACAGCCTCAACTTCCCATGATTTCATCTCTTACCTAACCAATGAGCACTCTTGGCTTATTGGGCACCCACCAAGTTGGTTGTCCTTAATGTTCCCAGAGGCTGATTTGAGTGATAATAAAACTCCAGGTCCTCAGCATAGCCAGCTCTGCATGAATTTCTCTTTCTCTATTGCAATTCCCCTGTCTTGATAAATCAGCTCTGCTAGGCAGCAGGAAAGGTAAATCCACTGGGTGGATTTACCATGACCTGGTTACACCATGACCAGAAGGCATGCACATCTAACTGAAGAGACAAGAGTTGAGCACCAAAATAATTTGTTGAAGCTCTATTATTTTATTTGAACCAAGCCAACCAACAATGGCAGAAAGATGAACTGTTCTTCGCTTACAGAAACATCAACCTTCAGCAGGAACCTCTGTCAAATTGATCAGACATTAGAAACACTTGTTTTAACCAAGGCTTCCATTATTTGAGAAGTTCACGAAGAAAAAGCCATTACTCTGCTTTACCATCAAAGAGAGATTTGGGGGCTAGGGAGCTCATTCTTCTAAACCCCCATGGAATTTCTCAGAGGATCATGTTCTTATTACATTTTGATATTTGTTCTTTCATCTTTAAACTCATAGCATAGACTAGCACATCAGACACTTTCAAGATGAGAGATCATCTTGTGAACTGACAGCACTTAATTAAATTTTTCTTTTGCCTATTTTCTCTTTCCCAGTTATCACAAAAATGTAGCCTGAGTAGATGTGAAAGTGTCCTTTTTGTTCTGTTCTTCCTGTCCATGAATTAGAGCTTTAAAATCTAAAATCTCATTAAGCTGATTCTCCCAAACTTCAAATTTAATTTTTAATCCTGCTTTATTTTGAGTATCATTGAAAATAAAAAAACAAATTGTGGGCCCTACTCTCTGAAATTCTCAAACACATGAGATCACCTGAAACCATAAAAAACGTTACCTGTTTTCCATTGTCTACACAACCTCCATCCTGGTAATTAATATTCAATTAATGCAAATATCCCTGCCTGACTTTCCGGAAAGCTGGCAACCTCATGCTTCCCTCCTGCTTTGACAGACTCACTGTTTTTTGTTTTTTGGTTTTTTTTCCCCCTACCCGTTAAGGAAAGAAAAATAGTGGGAAAAAGTAAGGGGTTAAAAAGACACCCCTCAATGAACATGTTTAATAGCTGACATGTCTTTTTTCTTTTTTGTTCCATTAAACTGGCACATACTCAGTGTGGCATTGTTCACTTTGAAGTGGTTTTCCATTGTTCTCTTACCAGCTTTTATCAAGGCCTGCTGACAGATGACCTATCAAATGCTTCCTCCTTTGTCTTCCAACCTCCTTACCACCCCTAATTTCTTTTACTTTCTTTCTTCCTTTCTTTGCTTAGGGAAGGCACAGTCTGCTCACCCTCCAGCTCTTCCCCCTCCAGGGGTAGCAGTTGGTAAGCCTGGACCCTCCCAAAGCCAGGGGCTATTATGCAGAGCGTGACTAGATCCCAATTATTCAAGGAGAAGCAGTGCATAAATTAGTAGACTATGTTTCTAAAGCTGTCATGGATAAATTGTTCTTATTTCCTGAAACTGTCATAGGAAAGGAGTGGGATTCTAAGATGAGCTTTGACACCCCCATTGCTCCATGAAGACAAAGAAGTCCTAAAGTCTCCTGCAAGGTCTGAGCCTGGAATAGGCTGACAACAGACCAAAGTCATAATGAAGGTTTAGGAAATAGAGGAGAACTCCTGTCTCAGATAGAAGGCAAGCTTCAAATCAAAATAGATAAATCATTAATAATAATTGTTTCGAGAATCGCCTGCAGTATTTATGCTGAGGATGCTTAGGTGACACTGTCACGAGCATACGTCATCTACCACCATTTGGAGGTTGGGGCAAACCAACTCCTAATTGCACCAAAGTTACCTTCAGCCCTAGGAAGACTGCTAGGCTGAGGTAACAAAGTGAGCTTTCCCAAATCTTCCTGCACACGAGCCTGCTCAAAGTCCCTCTCTTCATTTGGGCCTATCTTCAGTCTCAACAGATATTGGCTCCATTCCATATCTCCTCTCGTAACTGTAATTCCTCTCTTTGCCACCCAGATTTTGACTCACAAATTGTACCTCAGGCACAGTCAACATAACTTTTACAGAATTCAATTTTGTTCATACTAGATGATCCATGCGCTACCAAACACATACCTACACATACATATATACAATTATAGGAGATATAATTTTAATTATTTTTATCAAAACACCTGGGGTATTTCTGGGGCAAGAAAGTATTTTCTTCGAATTATAAACAGAGGTCATCCGAAAAATGAAGTTCTATAGAATAGATCCTCTTCAAAGGTAGTAGAAGTGACATGCTATGATTTATTGCTGGGGAGATACTAACAAGTTATTTTCTTTAGAAAAATTAATTCTGTGCTTTGGGAAATTTTATAAAAATAATCTGAATTGAGCCAAAGTGCTGTTAATAGTAGAAAGTATCTGCATAGACAAAAATAAACTATAATTTTAAATGGTACCATTAATTTGATTGGCAGAAACAGGAGTCATAAATATTTTTTTCTCTCTGTAACATTTTTATTTAAATAACTGTTCCTCTGCTTTGTTCTACTTTAAATGGGAGTAAATATGAAAACAAATTTTTTTAAGAGAGGAAATTTCACTACTACTATGTTGGCTGAAACTAAAAATCAATCATTGCATTTTCTAGTATCAGATCCCTTAAGTACATATTAGGTTTCATATTCGCATACTAGAAAAGAAAACTCTTTATGCATTTCCTGCTTTCTTTTCTTTTCTTTCTTTCTTTTCTTTTCTTTTTTTTTTTTTTTTTTTTTTGAGATAGAGTCTCACTCTGTCACCCAGGCTGGAGTTCAGTGGCATGATCTCAGCTCACTGCAACAGCCACCTCCAGGTTTCAAGCGATTCTCCTATCTCAGCCCCCTGTGTGACACCACATTCTGGGATTACAGACACATGACACCATGATTAGCTACTATTATTGTTATTGTTATTATTATTATTATTATTATCATTTAGTAGAGACAGGGTTTCACCATGCTGGCCAGGCTGGTCTTGATCTCCTGACCTCGTGATCTGCCTGCCTCAGACTTTCAAAGTACAGGTGTGAGCCACCATGCCCAGATGAATTTCTTACTTTCCTTACATGAATACTTCATGATGCTTTCAATCATATTAGATAATTTGATATAAATGAAGTCAAGGAACATTTTTAAGTTGATGGCGAATTAATTTGAGTAAGTGAACTTCTGAGAAACAAGGCAAATTATTGAACTCTAGATTTTTTCATAATTCAGGCATCCTAAATAAATTGTCAGTTTCAAAGTCAGAGAAAAAAATTGTTCTCTCCAATATAAATAAGAATTACTATTCACGGCTATTGATGTACATGACAAATTAGGCATTGACTTCCTTATATTTGGTTGATTAAACTTAAAGTTGGTAGTAGGCTGTAATTACCAAAACATCACCTAGGCATAAGCAACTTCATCCCTATACTCAATATTGTTGCATCACTGAAAGTATGTAGCTATTGTTTTTCAATAGATGGTATAAATCAGCCTCCGATTATCTAAACAGTTACAATCCAGTAACTTCTGGATGACATCCAAACTCTTCAAGCACATCTGCTCTACACACCAGCAAAATGTACAGAAATTAGTACAGCACAATTCAACATAACAATTTAAATATTTTATATAATTAATGATATGTAATTAAACTTAATGTAATTACATTTGGGTTTCTGAGGTAACTATTTTACAATTAGTGTTTGATCAACAAATAGTGTTTCTAAAGCATAGCACAGCTCTTCCTATAGTAGCAAGTCATACCCAGAAGTGTCCCTGTTGGAGTAAATTGATCGTGGAGCAAACCCAAACATTCTAACCCATCAGCCCTCAGCTCTGTATTAGAAAGAAGAGGTCCTGGCATGCCAAAACCACACATCAACTTCAATGTCCTGGCTTTGCCTTCAGCTTACTGAAAATTGGAAAGGGGATAAGAAGGTCCAATACTAGGTGGCTTTTCTCATAATTTTGCAAACACAGTCAACTTCCAAGGAACCCATAAAAAGAAGCTCTAACATTCCGCAGTTATGTTCAAACAGGACCAATAAAAATGTCTATTGACCTGCCTTGCTTGTTTGGATCAGAAATTTGGTGAGGAGATTGTGGAGGGGCAGCATCTGAGAGGCTGTCATGCCTTCAATGTTGGAGGGAGGGCATTTGTACAGCACCCAAATGGGGGCTGCATCTGCATAGACTCCTTTCATGACCTTCGTTCAGTTAAATTAACAGCCATATCACATAACAGGAAGATGCTACCAGTAGGATTTTTGCATTAAGACATTCGGGCCACTGAACTGATTTATGGAGCATTTCTGTACATAATTTAAAATATGCCCTTTCCTAGATTTGACTGAGTTAAAAAAAAAATGTAGCAAAAGGTTTCCTTCCTTAGATGGGGGCACATAGGATAGCTATCTGGACTAGCTTTCTAGATTTAATCTTCTCAGGCCCAGAACACCTCTGGAAGGAATCCAGATTTATCTTCCAGCCATTCCTTCCTCTCAAAATAATTCAGTCTTCTCTGATTTGTTCATGCCCAAGATTAAGTTCCTTTTCTTTCTTTCCTTTAAGAATTTTTGTTAGCAGCAAAACATCACATGTCCACAGTAAATGTCAAATTAAAACTCCAGTCCATAATGATAAAGCAACTATCTCCTGACACAGCTCTACTTCAATAAAAATTATTGCTTTTAGGAGCGACCACTCTCAATTCATATCAATTCTTCTCTTATTTCTCAACAATGTACTTATTTTGTGATGTTTTCACTTCAACATTTTTAAATGACTTCCTACTATGGAAAGTGAGAATGTAGTTGTCTGTCTCTATCCAAAACATACTTCTCCTCTTACTTTCTGTCAATTAGATGTAGCATTTGTATATATAATATATAATATTACACATTATTAATATATATAAATATATTAATATATTATTAATATAATTTTATTTAATATTTTATTTAAGGTTATATATCAATATAAAATTATATTAACATAATTTTATTTAATATTATATTAATATATTAATATTATTGTTTTAATATATAATGAATATACATGTTCATTACTATGAGTGTCTACACTGTAGAGTCACCTAGCATACAATAACAAAATATCCTTTCTTATATAAATTTTTATTTTAGCTAGAGTTAATATTTTATGTGCCTAATTGTTTATCAATAATTATTACCCCAACTGTCCCTACAGAACTGCCACCTTTTCCCAATAAAGGTGAACACATCTAGGTCCACTTAGCAGTACACCATTCCTCCTGGAGCCACCACCAGTCCACTCCAGACTCACCAAACTGACACTCAGCTGACATCTGGAAGCTTCCCTTCTAGCACCATCTGAGAACTTCCCTTTGCTTCTTTCCTGAAGAGGATCTACTTTTCCTGGGTTCGGAGTCTTCCTCTTTATTGGTTCTTTTCCATTTTAATAGAAGCACATTCTCAAGTGGCTTCCTGGGAAAGATTACTTAGGATACAAAATTACTGAAACCTTAATGTTGGAAAAAGGACCTTACATTTGTTTGAAACTTGGCTGCACATAGAATTCTACTTTGAAAATCGTTTATCTTAATACTATGAAATACATTCTTTAATTGTCTTTATTTTATTAGGGTTGCTATTAAGAAGTGTGAGTCTACTCTGATTCTTTTATTCTCTGCATGGCAATGGTATGGTCTGAATGTCTGTATTCCCTTAAAATTCATATTTTGAAATCCTAGACCTCAATGCTCTTATAAAATAAACCCAGTGAGTTGCCTTGTCACTTCCACCATATGAGGACACAGCAAGAAGGTGCTATCTATGAACCAGAAAGCAGGCACCTTAATCTTGACTTCACAGCCTCTAGAAACAAATTTTGGGGTAAGCCACTCAGTTTATGCTATCTGTTACAGCAGCCAAATGGACTAAGACAGTGAATGTGAATGTGTTAATCTGCTCTTTCTTTTTTTCTTTCTTCTCTTTCTTCTTTCTTTTTCTCTTTCTCTTTCTCTTTGTCATTCTCTCTCTCTCTCTCTCTCTCTCTCTCCCCTTCCTCCCTGTATCCCTCCTTGTCTCCCTCCCTCTCTCCCTTTCTTCCTTTCTTCCTTCTTTCCTTCCTTCCTTCCTTCCCATGTGTATTCTCCCTAATGTGTTTTTACCCAAAGTTCTGAAATGTCATCATGTTCCTTCGGATGAATCTTTTCTCATTTGTTGTGCTGGTAACTAGATGAGCTGGATCCTTTCAATCAGGAAATTCATGTCCTTACTGGATTATTTCTAACATCATTTCCTCCTCTCTGCTTTCTGGTTTTGTCTATGTCTATTATATGCTATAATTCAGATGTTGAATCTCCTGGAACAGCAGTTCTCAAAGTCCAGTTCACAGACCAGCAACATCTGGTTCATCTGGGAACTTGTTAGAAATGTGTATTCCTAGGTTAAATTCTAGAGCTTCTAAATTAGAAACTCTATGTGTGGGGCCTTGCAATCTGTATTTTAACAAGCCCCCCAGGTGATTCTGATGCAAGAAAAATTAGAGAATCACTGACCTAGACAGATCTTCTAATTTTTCTTTTCTCTTACATTCTATATTTTTTGTCTTATCTATTGTGAGAAATGTCCTCAATGTTATCCTCCAATCATTCTACTGTGTTTTTCATTCCTTTCATCAGGAAATCCAATTTTTAATTTCTGAGCACTTTTTCTTATTATTTGTAAGTTTCTCCCTTATTTTATAGCTACTTGTTGTTACTTTATGGTTGCTTAATATTTTCTTATCTCTGTCACAATATTAATTAAGGTTTTGTTTTATTTGAGATTTTTTTTTCTGCTTTCAGTAGAGTTCTCCATTTCTCTTGGATTCCTATTTGCTAATTTTACTCTCTCTAACTCAGAAGATCTTATAAGTACCTGGCAATATTTTAACGTCCATATCTATTTGAAAATGAAGAAAAAGAAAACTACTGAAAAGTCTGTGTGCACACGTGGGATTTGTAAACTGCAGGTTTCCCTCTGGCTGTTGACTGGACACCTCCCAAAGACCCGCACCTATTAGGCCAGTTTTTCAGAGAGGAATTCTCCCATCGCCTGTGGAGGCATCAGGGAAACAGATTACTTTCCAGCATGAGAAGAACCCAAAAGATGAAGACAGCTATTGGATCTCAGCACCCAGTTTGCCTGCCTTTCGCTTAGTCCCTAGGCTCAGCACAATTTTTCACCCCACTCTCAGCTGTTTCTGGACTCCCCAAATCCTCTTCCTTTCTGATTTAATCTCTCTAGAAAGAACTTCTTTCTTCTCCCGAGGTGAGGATATCCAATTGCTCAGCTCTGTGGGACCAGGGAGAGTCGGTAGGGTAGGTCTAACGTTGAGTGCTCCTTTGTCCTTTCCACCTGTTCTCTGTCTTATTCTGCACTGCTACCATCAAAGTGACCCATTGCCTCAATTCCTGTGTTGTTCTGGGGTACTGCAGCCCACGTTGACTTGTTCAGCAGCGAGGTGTAGTTATTTGTTCCCCACCAGGATTTTAATTTAGTTACCATTTCTCCATCCACCTTTCAGAATTCCAAAATTTTGTTTTCTGCTACCTGCCATCCACATCACTCTTCTTGCTGTCCTTGGGGGTTAACTTATCTGTATTTCTTTCTGTCATGTTGGCATTGCAGGTATAAAAGTAAACTTATATATTGAGTGCACGACATTCCCCAGACGCCCTGGCCATGCTGGGAACATCAGTGGTATGTGATCCTGAACCCACGGTTGAGATGCATTGCTATTCTAGAAAGGGCTGCGTGATAGCGATGGGCTGGGGAAGAAGGATGTCAGCTTTCAGCTGGAACCATATATATTTTGATAAGAAAGGGAAGCCTGGAACAACTTGATTCTTACATATGCCAGCAAGTCTGTTAAATTGTATTTGTCCTATGGCAAAGGAGAGAATTTTTCTCCGTCAGCTTGAGTGAATGACAAGCTACAGAAACACAAATCTGTAATTTGAAAGTTAAGAAAGACTCATAGGCAATAAGGAAATTTTTCTTCTTTAGTTTGTGACTGCAGTCTCAGCTTTGTCACCTTGACCCCGGGGCACACCCTCAGATTCACTCTTTTTTTTGATTGACTTTTCAAGCCATGGTAAACTTGAACCAGAGCAGTGCAGTGATACAAGTGACTTGATAGTCAATACCAGTGCAGGCAATTAAATGGTGTTTCTGCTTTATCTTCTTGTCCGGTGGTTTGGACTTAAATTGATTATCACTTGGTACCTTCATGGATTCTCCCTTTTACAAGATCTAGTTGCAGAAAAAGGAAAAGAGGAAGTGTGAGGGAACTATGCACACAAAAGCAACGACTTACGGAATGCCCTTTTGTTATCAGAAAAATAATTATTAACTTAGCAACAATGGGAAGAGATGGAGCAAAATAATTGGTGAGACTTTCCATCACCTCTCCTTTTGATCACAAACCTGTTAATATGTTTAACAACCAAATAAAGTGGTTGCATGATGTAATAGAAAGAACATTGAAGTGAGAATTTAGAGAACAGATTTCTGCTTTTTCTCTGCCATTAATTGGCAGGCCAAGAATTAGAAGGCAAAAAATTTTGCGTAATTTTCAAGCTCTCATAAAATCTGGAATGGGTAGATTCAAGTCAATCACTTAATCTTTGGATTTCAGTGGTCTAATCAATAAGATGGGAATAATAAGTCACAAAATACTCAATCTTATATATGAATTTTAATTTTATTTATATGTTTATTTTGAGATGGAATTTTGCTGTTTTTCCCCAGGCTGGAGTGCAATGGGGTGATCTCAGCTCATCGCAACTTCTGCCTTTTGGATTCAAGGGATTCTCCTTCCTCAGCCTCTCAAGTAGCTGGGATTACAGGCATGTACCACCACATCCAGCTAATTGTGTATTTTTAGTAGAGACAGGGTTTCTCCGTGTTGGTCAGGCTGGTCTGTAACTCTCGACCTCAGGTGATCTGCCCACCTCAGCCTCCCAAAGTGCTGGGATTACACACCGTGAACCACTGTGCCCAGCTTTCTATTTGAATTTCATAATCCTCACATCAGCATTTCCTAGTCTGCTCCTGTTATCCATGGTTGTGCTGGTTACTATAAATGTGTATTGTTGCAAGGCTTGGGCTATCACCTCCCCTCCCATTTTAATTTTTTAACTACAATTTAACATTTAAAAATTTGCTCTAAAACAAAAAAAATACGTATTGGGTTCAGTGGTTCAAAAGCATTTGTTGAGCTGTAGTAAAAGCATAAGTGAAACATAATTGGGAAGCTAAATTATTTAATGCATTCCAAAGCTCAGGGCATCTGCACATGTTCAACAGTTGCACTTGTTTTGGCCTGGTTCATTTGGTTCCTGACTATATGAGTTCTTATCAGGATGACTTTCTAGATTAAAAATTTAAATAGCTTAAGTCAGTGAAGCATTGCCTAAACACAAATAAAAAGCAGAGCATTAGAGAATACAAGTGAGCTTCATTATCACTGGGTTAAGAGATTCAGCTTAAAGTCCCTGGATGGAATGCCCTGTAGGCCTGATTTAGGGAAGGTAATCAGTAACTTCCTCCAGGCAATAATATATTTTGGTTACTTGGTCCCCTTTCTTTGCTTTATATAGGATCCTGGAGGACAGTGTCATGGTATTTTGGATTATCTCCCCAAAAGAGAGGTTTATTTCTGAGTCTTGAATATCAATTCATTAATTTATAATTGCATTATGTATAAATCTCATATCTGACTGTAGTCTGAGCTTTGTGCTGAGCTCTATCTGTTTCTGCTTTACCTTCTTGTCCTAGTGGTAGAGAAAGGTAGATAAATCGGGTCTGAGCAAAAGGTAAAATGCTGGAACATTTATCAAAAATGGATGGTTGCCACAGGCTAAAACATCATTTTACATAACTTTGTTTTAGTTTTTAAGTTATTATCAAGATAATTTTTCAATTTACCAGCAGCCACTCACCTACAATTGAAGGGCAAGTAATGAATTATATTGAATGACAAATTCTGACTCAACCTCCATTGGGATCAAAGGATTCAGGTGAAAACATTTTGTAGGAAAGTCATCTCCAAAACCGTAAACTTCAAATGAATGTTTAAATATCAACAGAAATGTAGTCTGATGCAGTTATTAGTCTTCTCTACAATAAATGATCCAGTTGACTATTTTTTTTAACTTTTTCCATTCCCAACTACTGTACAGAAAAAGCTGTAACATTTGTACACACACAAAATCTCTGTTAGTTTTTTGTCTTAGAATGAAGTGTGCTTACTTGGAGATGTATAGAATAAAGTGAGGAGAGATGACCTTTTAATCTCATCACATTTCTCAGATTCACTAGAAATAACATTTTGGAATAGATAGTCTACAACTAGAAGAAGAGTAAAAGATTACTGCTAAGTTCTGGGTCACTGACCCAAACTGAAAATACATTGCCTCTCAGTGTGATCTTTTATGTCTCTGAAACAAAGAAGGTGAATGGGGTCCATAATGTACCCAAGGTTACGTAGATAAGTTTTATGTAAAGATAGAAGTCCTTTGTATAAGAATTTGGCTATTTGATCATTATTTTAAAAAAATAAACCAGTGGCTTTTATGATCTGGATGTTTTGAGAATTAATCAGAACTCAAATCAAAATGCTAGGATTGAAACTTGCCATGTTTTCTACCTATCCGAGGGGTCTTGCAGTTGGCTGAACGCACAATAACTGGTGTCTCAACTGGATTAACACTCCCTACCTCACCCATAAATATGTTTTCTGACATTAAAAATTACTCATCTTTTCTTTCATTTGTGATATTTGTGATCAATAATCCAAAATCAAACTAATCACATCATAAACATAAGAAGTCAATGGTGAGTGAGCGTGCACTCCTCCTTATAAAACAACTAAGGGGGAGGAATACCTATGATTGTCTCTTAATTAGCTAAGAACAAAACCAGAACCTCCTCCAGTCAAAGAGAATTAAAAGTGTAGAATTACCGGATGATAACACTGGAAGTGTGGTGATTAACCAGGTTCCTCTGTATCACCTTTACTGTAAAAGTTAAGATTTAGAGAGGTTAAGTGATATCTGAAGGACTATAGTTAGTATAATCTAATTTATCAAACATAGTATTTATGAGCCTGGTAAAATGCTAGCACAAAGGAAGAAGAGGGAGAAAATACTGTCCCCATCCATGAGGTTTTCACAGTTCCATGCAGAAATAGATGTATAAACATATAATTATAGTGCAGCCTCTCCAGACAACATGGGATTAGGACACGCATCTCTTGGCTTCTCAGTGGCACATACACCCAACCCAGCTGTCTTTAACACACTGAAACTTGGCCCTAAGTGAGTCAGATCTGTTTGAAGCAGACAAGCAGACTGCAGTGGGAGAAAACTTAACATCACTTCAAGCACATTGCAGGGCTCCACAAGAATGGCGGGTGCCCTGCTGGTTAAAATAAAATCTCAACCATGAATATAATATAACGATTATCTGCACTTAGGAGACCTTGACCCTCTCCGAGGGGGGCCCCCTCAGCAAATTCTTTCTAGTTTAGAATCCCAGGATATGCTTCCAGCTAACACTGGCGAAATGTAGCCACAGCCATGTGGCGAAGCTCAGCAGCATAATTTCCGCCAGCAATCCTCGACCACAAGCAGCCAGGACGGGAAAGGACGCAGCCAATTGGAGCATTTCTGCAGACTGAGAAACTGCATTTGGCACTAGCTTCGCACACACTGTGGGGAGCATCAGAGAAAGTGTGGCTCAGTGAATCAAGTGTGGAGCTCAGAGAACAGCTTGGCTTTTGTCTCAGCACAGACTCAGTCTTGCCACACAATCCTGGGTCACTCACTTTAGACTCACTTTAGTGTTGTACATTGCAGTGTCTCTATCACTATATAAGGGAGAATATTCAGCTCTAAGGTTATCATATTTCCCCTTCTCTAAACATGATGGGCATAGAAGAGACTCACAATAGGACAGCATCCTGTCCAAGAGATCTCGGACATTTCTGACCCATCATGGATGGGCACATGTGTTTTATTTTTTTCTAGAAGTAAGGATATATTTGTATTTACAGTGCCACTTTCAGAAACAGTCTTCCTGGAAAACCTATGGAGTGAATGGTAGTGCTGATAATTGAAAACAAGAATTAAAAAAAAAAAAAAAAAAAAAAGAATAGACTATTAAAGTCAAGGTCCTGGACTGCTATATACTACGATCTTATCAAAGCCCTGACTGCTAAACACTATGATCTTATCAAAAAGATTCCACTGCACACGTTCCTTGAGCCTAGCACTGTGGCAAGTCTCACTGTTGGTCAAGTTAGAGTGTACCACGGGACACCACCTCCCACTTCCCTTTTTCTTCACCTATCGCATAATGTATGATGTGCAACATGTAAATAGAATGCAATATATTAACACATATTTATCCATTGTCTTAGTCCATTTGGGCTTTAACAAGATACCATAGACTGAGTGGCTTGTAAACAACAAAAATTTATTTTCTGCAGTTTGGAAGCTGGGAAGTCCAAGAAGGTGGTGGCAGATTTAATATCTGGTGAGAGCTCATTTTCCAGTTCATAGACAGTCATGTATTCACTGTGATATCACATGGCTGAAGAAGTGAGGGAGGTCTCTGAGGTCTCTGTTATAAGCGTACTAATCCTATTCATGAAGACTGTGCCCACAATGACATAATCATATCTTGAAGGTCCCATTTCCTAACACCATCAATTTGAGAGTTAGGATTTCAACATATGAATTTTGGTGGAACACAAACATTTAGACCATAGCATCAAAACACTATATCTATATCTATATCTATATCTATATCTATATCTATATCTATATCTATATTTAACGGAGCAGGTAGGCAGAGGAGAAGTCTGTTGAGCATTTGAAAATTCGATTAATTATCCAGGGGAACTCAGGAATACAGTCTAACTGTATTGGACTCTAAAAAAACTAAGTAAAAGCACATTGTGGTAACCTCTTGAAGAAATTCATGTTTTGTTTGTTTTTAATGGATTAACTATTTTTTAATTTTCCTCCAAGGTAGAATGTAGATAATTTTATTATGCTCTTACTGGAGAAAAATTTTATGGCTTTTATTTGTAATACAAGTGCCTATGTCCTTTAAAATATCATTACTTATTTAATCTGCATATAAAAAGTAGATTTTATAGGCCATTTTCAATACCACATTAAATAAAAATGGGCATTTTTCTATCTTGAAGGTTTTTCAAAAATAGGCAAAGTAAAACAATATCAATATCATTCCTTCCATGGCTCAGAGAAGACACTGAATTAAACTGCAGAAGTTATTTGTCCATCTGTCCAAGGTCACAAGAGCCAGCAGCAAAAAGACTTAATCGCTTTTTGTTTCAAAGATCCCACTTAGGGACCACCATTTTCAATGAAGGAAAGAAACTCTACAGCTTGATTATTAATTTGTCAAAGCGTTAAATAAGAAAGGTTTCACCTTCTCTTAGGACTGCCTGATTCTCCATGTTCACCTATGACGAGTAGGCTTAACAAGCCCCTGGTGTCGCATTTCAACCAAGCAGAATTGTGTTTTTCATCAACAACAACTGGACTTGAATGAACTTTAATTTACTATTCTGAGTCTATGTTTTTCCCCTCTCCTCTCTTAAAAAAATAATAATATATCAATAAAGGCAGCATGACTGTTTAAAGGTGAAGGTGATTAATGGGTTAACGTAAAAAGGTGCAGATTCAACCATCCGATTTGGTACATTCACCTTTAGAAACACTTCAATTCCAGAATTCAGCATGGACAAATTTATTTTTGTAGTAACGCACAGAGGGTTTAAAGCTGGGTGGTTTATACTTATGGCAGTAGTAGATAAAAAATAAAAGCAGTTGAGTGAAGCAGGTGGAAGAGAGAGGTCCTTAATCTTGAAGAAACATGAAACATTTTCAAGTTATTGCAGAAACTATCATGCCTGGAGTGTACGATTGGGGTCTCCTGTAATTCAGTTTCCAACTGTAACCCTACAGGGAAGAGGGGGTATGTTAAAGCCTTCATTGTGTGTCCCCTCAACCAAAACCCACATATTCAAGTCCTAACTCCCAATGTCTTGGATATAAGGTCTTTAAAGTAGTGATTGTGTTAAAGCACAGCCTTTTGGGTGAGCCTTAATCCAGTCTCCTCAGTGTCTTTAGAAGAAGAAGAAATTTGGACACACAGATATGAACACACAAAAAGGCCAGGTGAGGAAGGTAGCCATCCATAAGCCAAGAAGAGGCCTCAGACGAAACTACACCTGCTGATACCTTGATGTTGGATGTCAGCCTCCAGAACGATAAGACAATAAATGTCTGTTGTTTAAGCCAACCAATCTGTGGTATTGTTATGGCAGCTCTAGAAAATGAATACAAGTCCAAGGGAATTCTTTCCTCCCCATTCCTGCACTCCCATTATCTTTTTCAATGGTAATGGTCTTATAATAGAGATTCCAGTCATCACTAAGCTAAGCACTTGTATTAGGCCCCTCCCTCCCACCTGTATTGTTTCATTACTGCTCTTGCGATAAGATATTTTTTCCATAACCAAACTGTATGCTTCTCTAGGCCACAATACCTAACATGGGATCATTAGCAAGAATTGATATGTGCTTTTCTATTGACAATATATAAGGAATTTGGTCCCTGAATGGTGTAACCTGGTACTATGTTTAAGGTTTCCAAATAAAGGTGTTCCCTTGGTTTCTGATAAAATGAAGGAATAATTCATCTAGCAGGAGGAGTCCTGTATAAACCAGCTAGGAAAAATGGTGGCACAAATGCATCTCTTTAAAAGGGCAGTTTAGATTTGATCACCAAGAAAGAATAAATACCAAGGTTTGGAGCTCTAAACCCTAAAGAGGATGAATTAAGATGCAAGAAGCTTAAAACTTGCTACCACATATAGTCCCCTGTGCAACAAAAATTAAGCAAAACAACTTAGAATTTTTCGTGTTAGGCTGAGAGGCAGAAATTAATAATCAGCACCCTTTTTCTAATAACAGTTGAGGTGAAGGACCTGGAACAACTGGCAGAGGGGAAAGAAGTTAGCAACTAAATGATCAGAAAGTCAAGATTTCGACCTCTGTTTGGAATGTTCTTTCCTACCTAGAAAACTCCTACTCATGCTTCAACTCCTTCGATCTTATGCCCTCTCCTCTAGCAAACCTTGAACTCTCAGAAGCTCTACACTTCCACAGTTCTTTGTGCATACCTCAATTATAGCATTTATCAGACTGTGTAGCAATAATTAATCTATTTAATTATATTTAAAGCATTGATTTAAGATGCATTACTAAGCTAGATAATTCAAACATGGTGCAATTATTTCTTGCCACCTATAATTTTTGGTTTTTACTGATGGAAAGAAGTCTCATAGACTTGTTTAAACATAAATCTCTTATCACATATTACTTGGTCATATACAAAAAGGATAAAAATGTAAGTGAATTATTTCTAATCTTTAAAATCAGACTGTGACTCCTTTTAGTCACTTTTTGTCAGAGTTACGAATATCTGTGATTTTTCCATATAATTTTACCTTTAACGCCATCAAAACCATCTGAGACACAATATACCTTGAAGTGAGTAATTCCTATTGTATCTGAGATTTTCTTCCTAATCTCTGAAATTCAGCAGCAAGGTTTTGTGCTTTTTCACAGGCAATGATAATTATGACACAACTTCTGTCAGCCCAACAGTGACTACCACGTTCAAAGATGGTAAAATATGAAAAAAGTGTTCTATAGAAGCAACAAAATACAGTAATTGATATACTCTTGCCCCTGCATCATTATTTTCCTGTTTTGTTATTTTCTGCAACCTCAGAATCTAAGCAAGTGCCTGGTGTAACAAAGATCTGGATACTTCTCTATTCCAAACCCCATGAAAGTTCTACCTATGTCCCCATAACCAGTTCCTTGATGATGGCAAGAAAGAAACTGATGAGAATTTCCCCATCACACATACTTACTCCATCCTCTAATCAAACCACTCCTCCTCCTCCTCCTATGCACACACACACACACACACACACACACACACACACACGTTATTGCAGTTCTGTTGTAATGTACTCTGATACCCTGTCATTCACTAATGGGAACAGGTAAAAGAGGAACAAGATAATCATAGCCAGGGAGGCCAAAGCACACTGAGGCTGAACATTCCAGTGGGCCCACGTGAAAGCCATGCAGAGCCATGGAAATCTCTTTGTTCTACTGTTCCATGTTATTAGAGTCTTGCTCAACTTTCGTCACCTTGTCTTAAAAAGAACATGACTTGTTCGACTACTTGAAGTTATTGAAGGAATTCTAATGACAGTATTGAAAAAAAAATCCATAGAAATAAAATACTCTGGCTGGGTTCTTCTTGCAAGAAAAGGGTCAGGGAGTGGCTGAAATTTTTGTTCTTTGCACTTGGAGGGAGATAAAAGGTAAATCTTTGTTGAGGTCAGAGACCAGCTCTCACCCAGTACACAGCAACCTCATCTCCAAGCTGCCCATGGGTATCTTCTACTGTGCCTCAGTGTGGATGCTGTCAGCTCCCTTTTCCCTTCCTTTGATGACTTTTCTTGCTTGGGCAAGGAGCGTATCATTGCAGGGATAAAAACTCTCTACTGACTGATAGATTAGGTAGAAGCCTCAGCCTAGTGTGTCAAGACCGCCTTGTTCTTGTCTCATCTGCACTTTCAAATTCTAAGTAGCCTAAGTCTCCTTCCTTGAGTTATTGGGGGAACTTTCTCTTTCCTCAAGTCACATTGCACTTTCCAGCCTGGTTTTGCTGATACTGTGGCTTTATCTTCCAATTTCTAATAGTACTGTTTTTTATACTCGTTTCTTTGAAACCCTTTACATATCCTCACACTTCTGCTCTGCAAACTCTAAACCAGTTAATTTCTTCACCTCATTTCTATCCTTCTGCTTTGTATAGCATGGTAGCTGCTTTTTATACATATTGGTACTTAAAGTCCATTACTATGGTTAACTTCTCATAGTTCATGCCACCTAAGGGCTGGGCTGTTACAGGATATTCCCATAAGCACTTGTGGTTATGCTGTTGAAATGATTATATTCATGTTAAGTATTTAAAAATATATTTATTTTATTTATACTTGCTTTATTATTTGGGACGCAGATTAATAATGTACTATATAATACGATACAATAATACACAATAGATAAAAGGAGTAGACTTCAAACACGTAACTTAAAGAAGTAGTAGAATAGAATGTGATATTTACTCATCTGTCGTGTCTCAGATCTGCAATTTTAGCACTTTGGGAGGATGAGGAATAAAGATTGCTTGATCCAGGGGTTTGAGACTAGACTGGGCAACATGGTGAGACCCTGTTTCTATAAAAAATTTTTTTAAAAAGCAGACCAAGTGTGGTGGCCAACGTCTGTGGCCCCAGGAGATTGAGGTCTGAGATCTACTCAGGAGACTAAGGCAGGAGCATCACTTAAGCCCAAAAGCTCAAGGTTGCAGTGAGCCAGGTTCACACCACTGTACTCCAGCTTGGCCAACAAAGCAACAGTCAATCTCAAAAAATGAATATATAAATACAAATTGTTTACAATGCATAGCTTTCTAATAAATACATGTAAAAGTATAGAAAAATATTGATAGTGGTTGCCTGAAGTCAGGGGAGGGATAAGGTAGGTGGTGATGATCTTCCATTGGGATTTTAGCTTTTTCTTTTTATAAAAAATAAAGAATGAAAGCAATATGTTTTTAATAATTTAGGGTAAGAAGACTATTTATATCTGTTATATTATTCATTATACTTCTTATATTTTTAAAGTCAAAATAAAAAAACAGATATCTTGTTTGAATGAATAAGATACATCTTCTAATCATTAACATGAAACAAACAACAAGCCTTATGTCATTTTTTGCTGTTCGGTGGTACTTTCCCTCTGGCACTGTCACATATGTTTATTGTTTGTCTCTGCTAGGAACATCAGCTACATGAAACTCCGTTGGCCATCGAATCTTCAGTTTACACACTAGGCTGTCAAATAAATGTTTGTTGAATAAAAAAATATATACTGGTTACCCTGTATATTTGTTAACCTTCAATGAGATATCATACCTGTCAGAATGGTTATTACTACAAAGACAAAAAAAAATAATAACAGATGTTGGCAAGGATGCAGAAAAAAGGGCATGCTAATACACTGTTGGTGAAAATGTAATCTCCATACTGTTTTCCATACATTGTGTAGTTGTGAAGTCTGGGCTTTTAGTGTAACCATCACCCAAATAATGTATCCCTTAAGTAATGTCTCATACCTTACTCTCATTGCATCCTCTCATCCTTGTGAGTCTCCAATGCCTATTATTCCATACTCTGTGTATACGGGAAAAAGTATGGAGATTTCTTACAGAAGTAAAAACAGAGGTTGGTCACAGTGGCTCGTACCTTGTAATTCCAGCACTTTGGGAGGCTGAGGCAGGTGGATTATCTGAGGTTGGGAGTTTGAGAGCAGCCTGACCAACACAGAGAAATCTGTCTCTACTAAAAATATAAAAATTAGCCAGGCGTGGTGGTACATGCCTATAATCCCAGCTACTCAGGAGGCTGAAGCAGAAGAGTTGCTTGAACATGGGAGGCAGAGGTTGCAATGAGCCTAGATTGGGCCATTGTACTCTAGACTGGGCAACAAGAGTGAAACTCCATCTCAAAACAAACAAACAGACAAACAAAAAACACAGAACTACCATCTGATCTAGAAAACCCACTGCTAGGTGTCTACCCAAAGGAAAAGAAAGAATTATATAAAGAAGATCCTGACACTCATATGTTTAAAGCAGCACTCTTCACAGCAGCAAAGACATGGAATCAACCTAAGTGCCCATCGATGAATGCTTGGATAAAGAAAATATATGTGTACCACATGTTCTTCCTCAAGTCACTCACTGGATACTATTTGGTCATAAAAAAATAAAATTATGTCTTTTGTGGCAACATGGATAGAAATGGAGGCTGTTATTATAAGTGAAGCCCTAAGGGCCAGCACATCCATAAACATATTTTAGAATCTTTTGCATCTAAATCAATTCTCTCTTTATCATATCTCTATTTAACACTTATTCCACTCAGAAACAGAAAGCCAAAACTACATTTTCTCACCTAGAAGTGAAAGCTGAATAATGTGTACACATGGACATAGAGAGGAATAATAGACATCAGAGACTCAGAAAGGTGACGTATAAGAAATTACCTAATGGGTACATTATTTGGGTGATGGATACACCAAAGCCATCACTATGCAATATATCCATGTAACAAAACTGCATTTATACTCCTTAAATTTATAGAAATAAAAAATAGAAGGTATAATTTCATGAATCTTGTATCCGGAATAAAGTTAATCTTTAGTCACAGATCTTCCACATATTTTGAGTAGATTACTAATACATTAGAAGTACATGGATATTTGTTATAAATAGAAATGTGCATTTTTCTGCATGGGGGAAGGGAAATTGCATATGAAACACTTAGTAAATATACAGAATCAGAGTGGTTGAGAAAAGGAATAATGCTTCTAGAGCATCCACTGAAATGTCCACTCCTTTTCAAAATATTAAACCTAGGAATGCTGGCAAAATTGCATGATAAAGTTTCCTCAGAGCCCAGGGTGTTTCTTTTATTGTGGTCTTGAAGTTAATCTTCACAAAGTTTTTCTCCTAAAATTTCCTTATTTTTGCCCTTAAGGCTGTAATTTTCAAGTTTATTTTTTCTTATTTCTCACTCCCTTCCCCTCAACTCTAGCAAAAGTCAAAATAGACCTCAGATTGGGCACACAATCTAGTCTCAAGTGCATAGCTGTGAAAAAATGCCTGTGCTGAACAGATTTTGGCACAGCCACTAACAGTCTCAGGACTGATGTCCTTTTTCTCTGGCTCCTGTATTTGTGCTACATACACAGAATCACAGAGCTCTTTGGCATTAAAGTCCTACAGAATGCTATTTACATGTGCTTTCTGTCTGCCTCCACACTTAGTTGTATGATACTGGGCAAATCTTCTATACTAACCAAACCACAGTGTCCCCATTTCATAAATGGCAGAAAGAAAAGTCTTATCTAAGAGGTTTTTTGAAGAAAAGGGCACTCTAGCCAAGCCTGTGCTCATGTTTAACAACTGGTTCTCACTTTGAGGGGAAGCTCTGATTTGCAATATTTGCCAATGTCTGTGGTGTAAATACTCCACTAAGTCTGTTTTCAAGCTACCAAAGTGCTGTCACTAAATACTAAGCCAGAAGGGATGTGCACAGTTAAGTTTTGCGAACTGATAGGAGCTGGTTGCAGTACACCACTAATTTCCTCAGTATCTGAGTAACAGCACAGATGTTCTTGCTTTTAAACTTTTCTCACATATTTCACTTAAGCTGGAATGCTTTTCTCTTTCCTTTGAACATCTCATTCCTACTCATAATTCAAGATTCAGCCCTAAGGGCCAGCACATCCATAAACGTATTTTAGAATCTTTTGCATCAAAATCAATTCTCTCTTTATCATATCTCTATTTAACACTTATCCCACTTTTTCGTGTATTTCTTAGCTCTTACAAGCTGTTTTTGCCCTGCTCTCCCTTTCCCAGTACCCACACTACTCCCCAGGTTCCCCGCTAATGCATGGTAAAATCCCTTGAAGGGAGTGGTAGTTTAAGTTTAATCCCTTGAATAAAGTAGCAACTAAAACTACTTCAGAAGACATTACTAAGTCTTATCATCAAGAAGTACCTTTCCTCCTGAACTGAGAACTCCTGAAAACCAGGAGAGTGTTTAACGAATTTATATCCTTAGTATTTTTGCATGGGCCAGAATAAAGTTGAGTACAAAGCTAATTGTACCAGACCTATGGTATTTCCAAGTGCCTGTTGCAGGTGTTGATGATGGAATGGGAGCAGAAGGGACCCACCTAGCACAGGGTTCCAGACCTACTTGAAGAATTTCAAAGTGCAGGCCACTTCTCCTTCATTGAGCCTGCCGCAAGATCTGGACTTGCCGCAGTAGGTCAGATCAGTAACATCAGTGAGCTTCCACTATCACTAGACGGCAAGACAGCACTACCTGTCCTCCATACTGTAGTTTTGTTCTGCACAGAAGTAGTCTTCGAGTTGGGGAGGAAGAAGGAAAACCCAATATGCAGAAATGTTAGTCCAGTGCAAAGGGCTGGAAGGGTGCAGCTGAGAGCTGTAAGCCTGAAGGAGTGAAGACCAAAGTCAACAGTCCCAAGAGGCAGAAATGTAGAGCAGAAAACAGCATCTGGCCTTACCATGGATGACAGCCCCTTTACCGCCTGGCATGTTCAAATGAGAAGGTTGATACTAAGTGTTGCCACTACTGACTACATGTAGAATAACATTGTGGTACGAAAAAAAAAATGTATTTAGGCTGTGTCCCTGATTCTTGGCACAGAACTCCTAAAACCCATGGGATTTCCAGAGTGAAGGGAGTGTCTTCTGTTATTCATTATAAGCCCCTTTCCATCACACCTGAATTCAGACTAACGAAGTGATTTGGAGTGGGCCTCTTAAATAGACTTAGGATGGTCATCAAAAAGACCAAGTGATAACAAGGTTGAAACTTTCAGCCCCACCCACTGATTCCAGAAAAAGAGAAAGAGCTGGAGATTAAGCTCTTTAATTACTTTTGAAAAATTAGGTTTGATGAGCATCCTGGTTTGTGAATGCCTCCATGTACTGGAGGCTGGCGCAGCCCACTCCACAGAAACAGAAGCTCCTGTGCTTGGGACCCTTCCAGACCCTGTCCTATGTAACTATTTATCTCAATGTTCATCTTTATCTTTTATAATGTTCTTTATCATATACCAGTAAACATAAGTGTTTCCCTAAGTTTTGTGAGCAGTGCTAGCAAATTATTGAACCTAGGGTAGGGGTCATGGGAACCCCCAATCTATAGCTGGGTGATCAGAAGTACAGGGGGCCTAGACTTAGCATCTGAAGGAATGGGCAGTCTTGTGGGACCAAACCCTTATCCCATGGGATCTGTGCTAAATACAGGTACTTAGTGTCAGAATTGAACTGATATGTAGGACACCCAACTGGTGTCCACAGAGAATTGGAGAATTACTTGATGTAAGGAAAAAACACCACACATTGTGTTGTGAGTAGAGAAACAGTTTCTCTTGTAAGCATGTTTTTACAAAATGCATACATGTAAAATGTAGAAATTAAACTTATAACTTCATGAAAATTTCAAAGGGGACTTCAGGATGATTAGAAAGACACATTTATTATTGCTGTCTTGGGATAAAACAATGCATGTAGAGTTACTCTGTGCCCAATCAGGTAACTGAGGTTCAGAGAGGTCAGCAACTCATCCAAGACCAGATAAATTAGTACCTGGCAGATCAGCCCCATGGCTGTCTAAATCTAACCCCTTTCCCCACTCTACTATGTCATCGTGCACACTAAAGCAAAAACATGGCTCTACAGTAATGCTTTCCTTTTCTCCTTTGTAGCTTGCAAAAATCTGAAAGTGTTTCCAAAATTGTCAGCACCTAACCTCCAAATGCAAATCCTTTGAGAATATCACTCAAGTGAAAGTTGAAGCTCTTAAACTAATTAAGATACAAAAAAAAAAAAAAAAAAACCAAAGGGGGGGGTCTGATACAGCCAAGTCTTTGAGATTTTAAAACTATATTGCTATTTCAGCTAAGATTAATAAATTTCAGTAAGTTTTCCTTGTTAGATCTCATTCCATGTCTAGAACTCACCAAACTCTCTGCTACATCTGAACAGGTTGCATGGTAGATGTATACTTAAGATAGAAATCAGTATTTCTTTATTTAAGTTTTAAATTCACACCAATGAGCTTTTGTTTTCATTCTTTATGATGCTCATAATGCACCTGGGATGGTCCTTTCACCTTCTTTGAAATGATGCCAGGTAAAAATGTTGTCTCTTGAGGACATGAATTTCCATTTCTCTTGTTTTTATCTGCTGTATTTTAAATTTTCGGATCCAGTAATGATATCCAGTTATCTCATGACATTTTTGACAGATAACTTAAAACATTTATAGTACCCTTTGTATATAACACAGATATTAGAGGTGCAAAAATTTGTCATGAAAGCAGAACAGCTGGTTAGGTGGTTTATGTAAATGAAAGTATAAAATTTAACGGCCTTAGAACCTTCCATTTCTTTTTAAGTCTGAGAGCTACTGTGAATTTTGCCACAGTAATCTAGACCATTTGCATTTTCCAGTCTTACCAGCCGTGATGAACTACTCAAGGTTACAGCACTGTTTTTCATCACATCAGTGCCCACTTGAATCTTAGTCAAAAGCTCATCAAAGCAAATCTCATCTACATACACTGGAAAGTAAAACTCAAATACAATGTTTCAGGAACACTCAATGAAAATGCAGAATCAATGGGTACATCAGCTTCTTACAAAAACAAATGAACAAACAGCAGCAACGACAACACACTTCCCCCTTCGTTTCCCTAAATAGAAGAGATAAATCAGTATTCATAGGAAAAGCTGCCTCCTATGCAAATCTTCTATATATAGGGTCAGTGCTAATGAATATACTTCTTACTAGTAGTCAATCAAGCAACTTCCTCGAAGAAATTCTTTTACTATGTTTTCTCCTTCCTTTCCTCCTTCCTTCCCTCCATCCCTTCCCTCTTCCTTCCTTCCTTCCTCCTTTCCTTCCTTCCTTCCTTCCTCCATCTCTGTTTCTCTGTCTCTCTTTCTTTCTTACTAACTTACGGTATTTGACTGTATAACTATGTAATTTATCAATTTTGCTGAGAGTTTAATCACAAAGTAGTGCTGGATTTTGTCAAATGCTTTTTCTGCATCTATTGAAGTAGTCATGTGATTTTTATTTTAACTTCTGTTTATGGGGTGTATCACATTGACTTGTGTATGTTAAATCATCCTTGCATACCTGGTATGAAACCCACTTTATCATAGTGGATTATCTTTTCAATATGTTGTTGGATTCAGTTAGCAAGTATTTTGTTAAGGATTTTAGCATCCACATTCATCCAGAATATCAGTCTGTAGTTTTATTTTTTGGTTATGTCCTTTCCTGGTTTTGGTATTAGGCTGATGCTGGCTTCATAGGATAATTTAGGGAGGGTTCTTTCTTTCTCTATCTTGTGGAATAGTGTCACAAGGATTGGTACCAATTCTTCTTTGAATGTCTGGTAGAATTCTGCTATGGATCCACCTGGTCCTGGACTTTTTTTGTTGGTAATTTTCTAATTACCATTTCAGTCTCGTTGCTTGTTATTGGTCTGTTCAGGGTATCTAATTATTTCTGATTTAAGCTAGAAGGGTTATATTTTTCCAGGAATTTATGCTTCTCTTTTAGGTTTTCTAGTTTATATACATAAAGTTGTTCATAGTAGCCTCTGATGATCTTTTGTATTTTAGTGTTGTTGGTTGTAATATCTCCTGTTTTGTTTCTTAGTGAAGTTATCTGAATTTTCTCTCTTTTTTCTTGGCTAGTCTTGCCAATGGTCTATCAATTTTATTTATCTTTTCAAAGATCTAGCTTTTTGTTTCATTGACTTATTTTTGTTTGTTTCAATTTCATTTAGTCCTGCTCTGATCTTGGTTATTTTCTCTCTTCTGCTGAAGTTGCATTTGGTTTATTCTTGTTTCTCTAGTTCCTTGAGGTGTGACCTTAGATTGTCTGTTTGTGTTCTTTCAATATTTTTGATGTAGGTGTTTAGGGCTATGAAATTTCCTCTTAGTACTGCCTTTGCTGTATCACAGAGGTTTGGTTAGGGAGTTGTGTCATTATTGTTAAAAGTTCAAAGTTCTTTGAACTTTTAACAATAATGACACAACTTCCTAATCAATGACATCATTATCAAAGTTCAAAGAATTTTTAAATTTACCTCTTGATTTCATTTTTGACCCAATGCTCATTCAGGAGCAGGTTATTTAATTTCCATGTATTTGCATGGTTTTGAAGATTCTTTTTGGAGTTGACTTCCAGTTTTATTTCACTGTGGTCTAAGACAATGTTTGATAGAATTTCAATTTTTAAAACATTTATTGAGGCTTGTTTTATGGCCTATCACATGGTCTATCTTGGAGAAAGTTCTATGTGCTGTTGAACAGAATGTGTATTCTGTGGTTTTTGGATGAAATGTTCTGTGTATATCTGTTAAGTTCATTTGTTACAAAGTATAGATTAAATCCATTATTTCTTCATTCACTTTCTGTCTTGTTGACCTCTCTAGTGCTGGCAGTGGAGTATTGGAGTCCCCCACTATTATTGTGTTGCTGTCTATCTCATTTTTAGGCCAATTAGTAATTGTTTTAACAACTTGGGAGCTCCAGTGTTAGGTGTATACATGTTTAGAATTGTGAAATTTTCCTGTTGGACAAGGGCTTTTATCATTGTATAATTTCCCTCTTTGTCTCTTTTAACTGCTGTTGCTTTAAAGTTAGTTCTTTTCTGCTATAAGAATAGGTAACCCTGCTTACTTTTGGTGTTCGTTTGTATGAAATGTCTTTTCTATCCCCTTACTTTAAGTTTATTTGAGTCCTTAGAGGTGAGTCTCCTGAAGGCAGCAGATAGTTGGTGAGTTCTTAGTCATTCTGCCATTCTGTACCTTTTAAGTGGAGCATTTAGACCATTTACATTCAATGGTAGTATTGAAATGTGAGGTACTGTTGCATTCATCATGCTCTTTGTTGCCTGTGTATTTTGGTTTTTATGGTTTTGGTTTTTGCTTTTTAACTTGCATTTTTGTTTTATAGGTCCTGTGTGATTTACGCTTTAAAGAGGTTTTGTTTTGATGTGTTTCTAGGATTTGTTTCAAGATTTAGAGCTCCTTTTAGCAGTTCTTGTAGTGGTGGCTTGTTAATGGTGAATTCTCAGCATTTGTTTGTCTAAAAAAGGCTATCTTTCCTTGGGAGGCAGAGGCAGGCAGATCACGAGGTCAAGAGATCTAGCCCTTTCTGGCCAACACGGTGAAACCCCATCTCTGGGCGTGGTATGTGTGCCTGTAGTCCCAGCTACTCAGGAAGCTGAAGCAGGAGAATTGCTTGAACCAGGGAGGTGGAGGTTGCAGTGAGCTGAGATTACACCACTGCACTCCAGCCTGGCAGCAGAGCGAGACTCTGTTCCAAAAAAAAAAAAAAAAAAAAAAAGACTATCTTTCCTTCATATATGATGCTTAGTTTCACTGTATGCAAAATTCTTGGCGAATAATTGTTTTTTGTTTGAGGAGGCTGAAGATAGGGCCCCAATCCTTTCTAGGTTGTAGGGTTTCTGCTGAGAAATTTGCTGTTAATATGATAGGTTTTCCTTTATAGGTTACCTGGTACTTCTGGCTCACAGCTCTGAAGATTCTTTCTTTTGTCTTAACTTTAGATAACCTGATGACAATGCGCCTAGATGAAGATCTTTTTGTGCTTTTGTGATGAATTTCCCGGGAGTTCTTTGTGCTTCTTGTATTTGGATGTCTAGGTCTATGGAAAGGCTGAGGAAGTTTTCCTCTATTATTCCCCCAAATACGTTTTCCAAGCTTTCAGAATTCTCTTCTTCCTTAGGAACACTGATTATTCTTGGTTTTGGTTGTTTAACATAATCTCAGACTTCTTGGAAGCTTTGTTCGTATTTTCTTACTTGTTTTTCTTTCTCATTGTTGAATTGGGTTAATTCAAAGATCTTGCCTTTGACCTCTGGATTTCTTTCTTCTACTTGTAAAATTCTATTGCTGAGACTTGCCAGAGAACTTTGTATTTCTAAAAGTGTGTCCAAAGTTTCCTCAATTTTTTGTTTTTTCTTTAAGCTCTCTATTTTCTTGAATATTTCTCCCTCCACTTCTGGTATCATATTTGGGATTTCCATGCATTTGGCTTTGCCTTTCTCTGGTCCTTCCCTGATTAGCTTAATAACCAACCTCTTGAATTCTTTTTCAGGTCAATCAGGGATTTCTTCTTGGTTTGGATCCATTGCTGGTGAACTAGTCTGATGTTTCTGGTGGTGTTGAAGAGCTTTGTTTTGTCATATTCCCAGGGTTGGTTTTCTGGTTCCTCCTCATTTGGGTAGGCGCTGTCAGAAGGAAGGTCTAGGGTTGAAGGCTGTTGTTCAGATTCTTTGTCCCATGGGGTGTTCCCTTGATGTATTACTTTCCCCCTTTTCTTATGGATGTGGCTTCCTGTGAGTAAAACTGCAGTGATTATTGTCTCTCTTCTGGGTCTAGCTACCCAGAGAGTCTACCTGGCTCCTGGCTGGTACTGGGGGTTCTCTGCCCAGAGTCCTGTGATGTGAACCATCTATGGGTCTGTCATCCATGGATGCCAGTGCCTGTTTCCGTGGAGGCGGCAGAGGGTGCAGGACTCCATGAGAGTTCTTAGCTTTGCTGATTTAATGCTCTATTGTTGTGTTGGTTGGTCTCCTGCCGGGAGGTGACACTTTCCAGAGCGCATCAGCTGTAGTAGTATGGAGAGGGACCAGCAGTGGGCAAGGCCCTAGAACTCCAAAGATTGTATGCCCTTTGTCTTCTCCTACCAGGGTGGATAGGGAAGTACCACCAGGTCCATCAGGTGGGGTCAGGGCTAGGTGTTTCTGAGCTCAGACTCTCCTGGGTGGGTCGGTCTTGCTGCTGTGGGAGATGGGAGTGAGATTCCCAGGTCACTGGAGCTGTGTACCTAGGAGGATTATGGCTGCTTCTGCTGAGTCATGCAGGTTGTCAGGAAAGTGGGGGAAAGCTGGCAGTCATTGGCCTCACACAGCTCCCACTGGTCTCACTTTCATGATATCCACCCCAACAGCCCCCATACCTTTCCCAGGCTGAGAGCAACATGGGAATGAAAACCTGCTGCAGGCTATTAGTTTCCCAGTTGCTAAAGCAAAGGTGTTGGTTCTTTACCTGCCTGTGGAGTCTGCACACCCAATTCATGCCCTTCCCCAAGTTCTGGCCAAGAGGCTTCTTATGCATTCAAATTGTTAAAAAGTTCATCTAGAGATTTGCTTCTTCCTGTGTAGTTTTACCCCTTGCTCCTCTCCCACTGGATCCCTGTGGTACCAGCCAGGAATGGCCTGCTTGGGGACCCAGTGAGATCCCAGGGCCTTTCTGCTGCTTCCTCTACCTGTATATTTCACCTGGCTCTCCAAATTGACTCAGCTCAAGGTAAAGTCAGAAACTTCTTTTGCAAACAGACCTTCAGCTTCTCCTGTTGGGGTGCGTGTTTGGGAAAGGAGAGCCTGCCATTCCCACTTCCGCAGTTGGGGGACTCACAGTATTTGGGGTGTCTCTGGGTACTGCAGGAGCAGTCTGCTTCTGTCAGAGGATCTGTGGGTTTTCTCAGGATTGCTGGTTTGCTCTTGTAGTAAATCTGGAGCTAAAATTCACAATGCGAGCGACTGTCCATTGCTCTGTCTGGAGGTGCAATCTAGTCCTGCCTCCTATTCAGCATGATTGACCTTTTTTTGAGGGGGGAGTTTAATTCTAGTTATGAATTAGTACATGAAACATGAAAGCAACAAGGTCGTAATGATCTTTTATAGTCAGAATGGAACATGAGTCAGGAAGGAGAATTTATGTAGAAATATTGAAGGGAAGTTTGCACTAGATGTGCAGCTCTGAATGGAATGAAATAAAGACTCAATTCTTACGGTCTATATAATATGGATAACTGAATTTATAAATGTAATAGTCATTAGCATTATAAATTGTTATTATCCTTATAAATGTATTGTCTCTGCTTTAAAAAATAGTTTTTTTCTTCTAATTTAAATAATATGATTTCATATAATTTAAGCAATACAAAATCATTAATACGGTAATAAAGTAGGTGTATTTTATTTTTCTAACTATTCATATATGATGCCTTTGGGTTTATATTTCTAAAAAGTAAATTGAGCATTTATTTCAGTCACTTATTGCCTAGCACAGTATTGTGTGGGGCAAGGTTTGTTCATTTCTTTAGTAGCGGTGAGAAAAAAATTGCCCTCTATCAAAAGGCTGTTGTGAAGCTATGGAAAGCAATACTTGCAGAGATTTTTGAGCTTCTTGGAGAGAGGTGTTATCTGAATCAAAATCTGTGAAAAGAAGAATAGCTATAACATTTCCTGACAGTGATAAACTACTGTGTTGTAAAATAGTTTCTAAAGGGAAGAGTGCTCTAGACATTATTTGTCAAATTTGGAGGAACAAGACAAATCAAGGTTCTAGAAACCACTGAAAATAATATAATCTCCAGTAGAGTAGAAAAAATAATTTATTACTAATTTTCATGGCCCCATCTTCTAATAGTAAGAGTGATACTAAGAGACACTTAATAGAGCTAAATCTTATACTTCAGGGGAGAACTGAATTACTGGAGTAGCTTCTAGCCATGATAGATAATTTTACTGTGGTATAGATTCCCCATACAAGGGATTTAAGAAGAAAGAGTTATACAAAGTTCAAAGGCCCAGGACCTCTGCAGTTCAGAGATGAACAGAAACAGAAGGGGGAAAAAGAATGGGAAAGTATAATTTAGCAGACCAGGATACTAAAGAAATATGACACAGAGAAATGAAATAAATCTTACAGATCTCTACCACTAAGTTATACTGTTAAATGAAACCAACCCCTCAGTATAATATGTAATCATGATTGTCATTAGAATTCTGAAATTGGGCATTCAGTCCTTAAGGAAACACCAAAGTATTTAATAACTTAATTTTTTCACACCTGCTGTATAATTTTTAGTTATTTTTCTCATATACATACTAATATTTTTCCAAAATTTAAATGACAATAGATCATTCCCATTTCCCTGTGATATGATGTATGCTCCCTAAGATTATTTTTTCTAATACTTTCTTAACCACAATCATTAATATGATAATACTTTGGTAATGAATTTACAAAAATTCCATACAAATACTACATGTGCTAATACAATGAAATACCGTAGAAATAATATGCATAATGCATTAGGCTTTGTTACAGATGCCTGCCAAAAATAGTGTTTGGCAAACAGTAGCATGCTTAAAAAGTGCCTAACCGATTAAAATTTATTACTGCTGATAGACCCAGGGCAAACATGGAACAATCTACGCTATTCATGCCTTGGCAGACACATCAGTTCACTGACTGCTCAGATTATCTCTGAAAGCTTCTGGACATCACTAAAATTAAGGAAGACACTTAATGAGATGTTTAATGCTGAAGAGAGTAACTCCTTCAAGCAAAGATGCTGTTGCATCTCCCTGCATGTCACATCTGGCAAATGACTGCTACCCACCTGCCATAAGCAGGGTTGCGCTGTGTCCCTCCGTAGTTTAGTCTATCCTTTCACAGAAAATTCCTCTTGAGAATGAGGGGCTGTGCTAGTATTACAGCACTCTCTTATGTCTGTCCTGTTCTCAGTTTGGTGTTACCTAGTGCCCTATGTTTTAAGTGTCATTGACTCATTGTTTTGTGGTTATACCTTCTAACATATTTGGCACTCCTGTTGCTGTTACGGTGTTTGAAGAAGAGTCAGGGGCTATTCCATTCTCAAGAGTCACATGGGAAAAGAGACAAACTCTTGGTTGGACTAAACCTAGACTTCATTTTCTTTAGAAACTACAATTTGACAGTGAAACCACTGAATATTGTTGCAAACTGAGGTTCATTTGATTTTTTAAAAATCACAAGTTCATCAATTTTCTTGGAATCTTTGGCATTGTGGGGTCTTTGAATTAATTTACTTTAGCCCCCATCATTTTATAGAAGGGCAAATTAAAGTGCATAAAGGGAAATTGATTTGACTGAGGCTATACAAGGGGCAGAGGTCAGGTGACAACTCCTTATTCCCAGCCCAGGATCTGCTAACACTAGCATTGTGTTTTCTGCCGAAAGAAATATAAAGAATAACTTGGGCATCTTCAGTGCCAGCCTACCTCCTACTGCCACAACCAGCCCTCCTGACCATTGCTGCTGCTTATTCCTCTAAAGGGCCCTAAGGGAAAATCATCTAGATTTTGAGGATAAACAGAATGAATGGATCCTGCTGATGAGCCCCAAAGAGGATAAGCTCTCAAAGCATGTTTAGATAGAGAGATGAATTGAAAGAAAAGAAAAGAAAAGAAAGAACAAATGAACAAACTTAGGACCACATGAAATCTTCATGTCCAGAACGCTTTTCATTTATTTATTTATTTTCACTGGCAGGAAGGCTACTAATTTCTAATTATTTAAAAAATTATAATTATCCTTGGGAAAGAACCTGGTCAGAAATAAATAAAACACCACAGTTTGCAAACCGTTCCCGAAAGTGAAATTGAAATTCATCTCAGTTAAACTTTAGAAATGAAAAGGGCAACAGAGACCATTAAGTTTAGCAGGGATGCAAGGAGAAATGCAATCAATCAGATGCTTTTAGAAATATAAACAACCTAGCAGAGAAGATCATGCAATCTATAAAAATAAGCAGAAAACAGTTATAAGGATCATTAGCAGAAGAACAAATAGGAGTGTGAAACCACAGGATTGCTCATGATCAGAATACAGAAATTTAAAGTCATGAGAAGGCAGGATATAGCCATTAAGAAGGATAACAGGAGAACAGAACAACCAAGAAGGAAATGATTAGTGAGTCCAATTTTAGTAAACTTTCAATTTACTCAGCTACCTGTGTAGAACAGGAATTTGGACTTTGAATGGGTGGATGTCAAGGTGTTTCCCAAATAACAAAAACAGAAATTTTGCTGATATCCCGGATTTTGGGGACCAGATTGTCTCTGACTACTTTCTCCCCAAGAAAGTCAAATTTCACCAAAATATCCAGTGAGCTATGTACATGTTGAACACTGGGATCATTCATTCAACAGATTTGTTCATTGTTTACTCTGTGCCAAGTACTGTGTTAACAACCAAGTACAGAACAATGAGCAAACACTGACATAGTCCCCATTTTCTTGGAACTTACTCTGTATTTGGAAAAATATAAATGAATTATTCATTATTATACTTCATTCCTAACTCATTCATTCATAATATTTATATTATAATCACCCTTATGAATATTTACTTACAAATTGAGTAATTTATTCTCAGAGGAATAGAGTTCTAGAATGTGGATTGATAGTTCCTAGCAGAAAGTAGGAGTTTAAGGATGTTCTCTGAAGGAATGACGCTGAAGTTGACATCAGAAAGATGAATGAGAGTAACTGGAGGAGGTTTGTGAAGGAGATTTCCCCAGGACAAGTTGTACCTGCCAAGGCTTTGGATTGGAGAGAAAGACTCTGGAGGGAGACAGGGCCTTATCAGGGCTGGAGCGCAGGCTGTTTTTCTTTATGTTAATGCCACTGTCACAAGACTGGGTTTTCCAACATGGCATAATTTAGGATAATTTAAGAAGCATCTAAAATGCACTTGACCTCCTTGAGTCCTTCATTTGACCAATCAATATAGTCAGACATTTCCTCAATTGAGGTGAGAAGATCAGCAAATTTCAAAGCATAAACTAATTTGCATTGAGTGAAAAAAACAAATCAACCACCCTACCTCTTTTTCAGACCAATGGGACAAAATCTGTAAAACCTAGCCTGAGACTGGAAGCCACAGCACAGACAAGCCCAGCACGCCAAGCTCCAGGGAAGCCTTCCAATTCTGAGGAAAACATCAAATTGAGATTAGGAAAAGGGGCAGGCCCAAAACAAGATTAGCACTTTTTCCTCCAGTTAAGATTCTTTAAATTAGCAAGGCTGAGTAAAGAAAAGGACAGTACCTTGCAAGAGTACAAATTAGTTGGAAGCTAAGAAAGAGCCACTAGCAGTGCAAAGTGATGTGTTTTCCTAGAAGCTATCAGTTTTGGAGACCTCTTATTAAAATATCCCCTTTTATTTCTATTTATTCATGTGTCTTCCCCTAAGCTTTTTCTGGTTTTTTTTTTTTTTTTTTTTTTTTTTTTTTGCTCCCTCTCTCTTTATTAGTCAAGCCTGTAGCTATCACGTTGGCATGGGAAATGTTTAATATAAACATGCAATTAAATAACAACTAAACATTAGCAATGATAAATGACAGTTAGAAAACAGTGGCCCAAACCTGAATGGATTTATTTTTATATTAGAAAAAGTATAACGTTCCCTGCTCCCCTCCACCCAATAGTTGTATAGAAAAATAGGTCCCTGAATAGGTGCTGAAGGCTGCTGGCCTAAGCTTCTAGAGGAGCAGGAGAAGGCTTTTGATGTGAGAGTCTCTGCTTCCCCAGGGTGCAGCACAGGAATTGATTGAAAATGGACGGCTAGCCATGGCATACTAAGGGCCTAGTACCCAAGGTGTGCGTTTCTAGACGATTAATAGGAAGTTTCCTCTCAAGGGAACCTGGAACACTACATAAACAACAGCTTTTTAAAGTTACGTGCAGATGACTTGCTGTGTACAAGGTAGTGGACCCACATGAATCAAAGGAGTAATCACAGGAGTAATTTGAGTGTAATTTCTTGCAATATCATCATCTTCTGATCCAAGTCTTAGCTTCTCATTGCTTCTTTCTAGAGATACGATAAGAATTAACTAAGTGGGTGAAATTGCAAGTGTTCTCTGAGATTTGTAAAAAAAAAAAAAAAAAAAAAAAAACCTCACCTTCATAAAGGTCTGGTCCACAAGCTACTAAACATCACCTTTGTTTGGGCTTAGCAGCTTTGCATGGGACTTCATTCATTTCTTGGATTTCTGGAATTTACCGTGTATCCTACTATGGTCCCAGTCACTATGCTTTTTAAATGTATAAGCATTATCTTAACTAAAATTCCTATTAATATTATTGTTATTCCTGCTTACAAATAAGGAAACAGAGGCTCAATAAAATGAAGTCAGGTGCTTGAGATAGCATAGCCCAGAATCTAACTAAAAAGACTGAGCTTTTTCTTCATCATATCTGACATTTAGATTATTCATGCTGTAAGAAATTCGATCCCCAGAATTCATAGCCCTTCTCTATCTCATTGTATAAGCATCTTATAGGATTAACCCCTGGAGTTCCCAAACACTCACTATATATCTTCTTTCAATCATGACTGACACATTTCCAACAGATTTCTAAAGGTATATTTGGATAAGAATGCTGTTTTCATTCTTGCATAGGTTTTATTAACCTTTATTACTTTTTAAATTTTAGATGGAGTCTTGCTCTGTCACCCAGGCTGGCATGCAGTAGCACAATCTCAGCTCATTGCAACCTCCACTTCCTGGGTTCAAGTGATTCTCCTGCCTCAACCTTCTGAGTAGCTGGGATTATAGGTGTCTGCTACCATGCCTGGGTAATTTTTGTATTTTTAGTAGAGAGGAGGTTTCACCACATTGGCCAGGTTGGTCTCAAATTCCTGACCTCAGGTGATCCACCCACTTCAGCCTCCCAAGGTGCTGGGATTACAGGCATGAGCCACCATGCCTGGCCCTTTCTTACTTGTTAAATTAGAAATACTTTAAATGTGGTCTCCTCTCACAACATTTGCAAGTTTCTCCCCGTAATCTACCCTCCAATATCTGAGTAAGGTTCTAATTGACTAAGACTTAGGCATGCCCACATTTCCATAGGGATTTAGTCATTGTTTTATCATCTTAAAAAATGAAAAACTATGAGCAGCAGTGCCAGAAACTTGTTTGGCCAAACCAAAAGAGGTGGAGGTGAGTGGGTAGAAGTTTTGGTCTTTTGTAATAAAGAATTATACAACAGATATAAAATTCATCATTACAAGAGCCAGAGGAAACTAAAAACACTGAATCTAATATATGGATGGGCTAATGGTAGATTATTTATTGCTCTTCTGTGAAATTCTTAAAAAACCAAATTAATTCAAATTTCTTCCAGTTCTTGAAAAGACAGAATAATTTTGAAACTGGGTAGACATTCTCCTAGATCTCCTCTGTCTCACAGTAATATCCTTAAGCCTGCACCAACTTAAATCTATTATTTCAATGATGTACCTCTAAGAAAATGGCTTCTGAGAGTGTAACAAATCCTTTCCCAGTATTTGGGTGGTCAAAGATGGCCCATATGTCATCACTGGTACATAACAAGCACCTGGCAACCAGTGTGCACAGATACCCATCTTAGGTTAATGTCAATAGCACCTGCAGCTTCAGGGGCATGATGTGGTGGAGTGACAGTGCATCTGAGACACAGGTTCTAGCTCAGGTCAGCTCCGCTAAAGAGTAACACCAACAGGTGTCCATTAAACAACCGGGTTGCCTCTCTACTCATGTTGCTACCTGAAAATCTGCCAGGACACTTCCTTTCCCTGAAGGCCTCTGTTCTCCTAGGAGTCTGGAGCTTCCATTTATGAATTCAAAGGATGGGTGTGGGTAGGGAGTGGTTATCACTTGGAATAAAACCACATTCACTGGCTACAACTGACCTACAAACCCGGAGTTATTAACAAAATCTGTGGAATTAAATGACTGGATGAATGGCTGTATACACAGATGAAGACAAGTTTATAACAGACACATGTTCGCAGCCAGCTGCCTAGTTTACTGAAAAGCAAATACAATATATCAGAATATACACAGGAAAGCAATGACATGTTTAAAAGAACACTTTGCATATAGTGAAAGACATATTAGATGGTGGGTCTCTTGTACATGACTGGTTTGTATAATCTTTTCTCGATACTGGTCATAATTATGTTTGAAAATTAAATAATAACAGAATGTTTCCAAGTATGATAAATTTTCTATGAGCAAAAGGAAAAGAGTTTTGAAGATTCTGCTCTTTGGTGAAAAAAAAAAATTCTTCAAGGTCATGAAATGCTCTAATTTAGGAAGAATTCACAGAAAAGGGAAGATGTGAACCATTTTCACAGTTGATGCCATCTCAAATGTGGAAATAGAGAATGAGAGTTGGAAAAAGCAAAGGAAAATACTTTTTCCCAGAAAATCATAAAAGCACATCAAATAGTTTACAAGGCAGAGTCATCAAATTTTACAGAACCTCAGAGTTTCCGAAAAGAAAAGAGAGGGCCAGAAGGAACCATGAACATACAGGTTCACCAGGAAGGCCACCAAAATGTGGGGGAAAGCAAGAAGTGACATTTCAGACAGTGTCTGGTCAAAGTGAAACTAGAGAGAGAGAGAGAAAGTGCATTATGTGGAATGGTAACACCAAGCGAATGACCAGGTATGCTTCCAAACTCTGGCTCACAAGTGAGAAAAGTAGAAATGTGTTTGAAGACCACATGTGTGTATGAAGACCACCTCTGTTCACGCCAAAGCAAGAGTTGTCTCTCTTGCTTCTCCTCCCTGTCCTTCAAGAAGCAGCAAGTGGAATGTTTTATTGTTTTGTTTGGTTTTGTTTTGTTTCTCTATAGAAAGAAAGAAGTTGTTCTCTGCAGGGATAACATGGGCAAGCTCAACTGAACAGCCTAGTCTTATACAACAAAGTAATTTTAGATGCTTCCTCTCTTTATATGCAACACATCATATAATCACATTATCCTCATTTTGCATTTAAGAAACTTGCAGCCTGAGGAGAATTGTTTAACCCTTTGTGTGATCGTCAGAAACTTGAAGGCAGTGTTGATGTCTTGTGAATCTCCACATCCCTAACAGTGCACAGGCGTCTTACTCCCTAGTATTAACCCACCACCCAGCTCATCCAGACACTGTTCTAGGGGCTCAGAATATAGTAGTGACCAAAGCAGATCAGGTCTTTACCTTTGTAGACCTTAATTCTGAAGGGAGGAGATGATCAGTAGTCAAATAAAAATACAAAATAACTACAAATGGGGGAAAGTGCTATAAAGGATCTAAAGGGTCGTGCAATAAAGAATGTTTGGGGCTCTACTTAAGATAACGTAGCCGGAGGACACCTGTCTGTGGAAGTAAGGAACATACATGTAGGAAAGCATATGAAAAGAGGTCTCAACAAGATAATAACCTTGAAATGTAAAACAGCCTGATGTGTCAGAGGAACAGAGAAGAGGGTAGTGTGAGAGGGATGGACTGAGAAATAAGTGGCTAGTACAACAGTCCCTTAGCATCCTTGGAGGTTCCAGGATTCCAAGGGACCTTCCATGGATCCCAAAATCCACAGATGCTCACAGTTTTTGCCCTTATAAAAATGGTGTCATAAATGCATTTAGCTACATACACACTTTCTCCCATATACTTTAAATCCTGTCTATATCATGTAATGCCTAATACAAGGCCTGTATATCACTTCATTCACACAGACTCAACATAGTATTCAACACGTGACAAATTCAAGTTTGTTTTTTGGAACTTTTTTTTTAATCTACTGTTGGTTAAATCTACAGATGTGAAACTCATGGTTATGGAGGGCTAACTGTATTTTGCTGGGAAGGTCCAAGGTGAGTGCCAGATCCTATAGGGACTTGGAGATTTTGGCAAGGAGTTTAGCTGTCATGTGCGGTGGAGAGAGACTGAAAAGTTTTTAGAAGGGGACAACCTGATTGAGGTTTTACAAAGATCACTCTGGCGGTTGTACAGAGAAAATATTAGGAGTGACTAGAGTAGGGTAAAAAAAATTAAAAAGGCAGAGAGAAAAATTGGCAAGGCTGTCATAGTATTTTAGGAGAACAATTAAGAGCTTGGATCAAGGTAGGCATAAAATAGAGTGGTTAGACTGGAGATACACTTTGGAAGTAGGGCTGGGAGGATGTGCTTGTGAATTGAGTGTGGGGACGACACAAGTCAAGGGGGAAGCAAAAGTTTTTGGTTTTCCACAGGGAAGAAAACCTGGAGAAAGAAAAAATTGGCACCTGGAGAAAGAAAAAATTGTGAGGAGAAATCAAGAATTGGGCTCTAGACAGAGCTTGAGAGGTTGATTAGGCATCCACGCAGAGATATCAAGTAGGTAGTTGGACAACTTCAAAAATGCGGGATGAGGGCAGGACTGGAGAGAAACATGCTGGTTGTCATTAGAGCTTCTAAATGACATGTAATGCCATGAATCTCGTGTAGAGAGAGCATGCACACTGGGAGAAGAAGAGGGCCCAGAGCCAGCCCTGTTTACTGCAAACATTGAAGAGCGAGTTAGGTGTAGCAAAAGGAACAAGCATAGAAAATACAACAAGAACTGCCAACGAGGTGAGAGACAGGAGGGAAGCGCCAAAGAAAGGTTTCCCGGAAGAATGTAATCTCCCGCATTAGAACGCGTTTGGGCATGAGGGGAGACCTGAGAACTGACATTGGCATTTAGCATGCAGAGGTCATTGGCAGTGAAGTGATGGAGGTGAAAATCTGATTGGAGGGGTTGAGAGTGACCAGAAGGTAAAGAAATAGAAACCATGAGCACAGCTCAGCCCTTTCAAGATGCTTTGCTATGAGTAGGAGCAGGAATTAAGATGTCTGTGGTGGCAAGCAGAGCCAGGAGGTTATTTACCTGCTTGACTGTTTTATGACAGACAACATCAAAGCATGTTAGTGTAATGATGGAGTAGAGAGAGAAAAATTAATGAAACAGGAAAGAGGGAGTGAGGATCACAGGAGTAAAGTCAATGAAGAAAAGTTGGTCTAGGATTATTATAGTCCCCAGTGAAAGATGGATCCTAATAGCGGCAAGGCACATATCTTCTTGTAACAGAAGAAAGACAAAGAATAGAAGGACAGAATATTTCTTGGTCGTTGAGTGAATAAATGAATAAACAAATGGATCAATACGGCTGTTTTTTTAGGCTTCTTTCCCACAGCCTAACAACTTAGAGAATCTCTCAAGTTTTACACCATTCAAAAAGATTCCCTATCTCACATTTCACTCTTCTCTAAATTTACATAATATACGCTACATAATGACATTTTGGTCAATGACAGACTGCATAAATGATGAGGTCTGCATAAGATGATTATATTGCGTTTTTACCGTACATTTTCTACATTTAGATATGCAAATATCACTGTGTTACAGTTGCCTACAGTATTCAGTACAGTAACATGCTGTACAGGTTTGTAGCCTAGGAACAATAGACTATGCTAAATAGCCTAAGGGTGTAGTAGGCTTTATTATCCAGCTTTGTGTAAGGACACTCTATGATGTTTACACAACAACCAATTCACCAAACGACACATTTCTCATAATGTATCCCTATTCACAGGCAACTCTATGAATGGCTTACTACCTGCATAAGCCAAATGCCACTGCACATGAATCTCTTTGTCTGCCTAGTTATGCTTTAAAACCACGCATGTCTTGCCTTCTTAATGAGACGGTAAAGCCTGCCTGTGCCCCTGTGCCTCTCAGCACAGACATCATTGCATAGCAGAAGTTCAACAGATGTATTGTTTATTGATTAATTGAGTCAGTTTTCCAACATCCTGTCCTACAATACCATTAAGAATACCAGTATTACTGCTAGCTCTAATAGTCTATGATACTCAGGCAACTGATTAGTAAACACGTATTTTGGTCACTAAACCAACAAATGTGATGGTAATATCACTGAAACCACTAGCTTCTAATTCTTGAAGACTACTCACAAGCCTGTTCCCACAGAGAAAAGGTCTCCAGAGAATGCACCCCACTGAAGTTTCAGTGCAAAAAATATACTCCTAGCTGATACTAAGATTTTTTTCCATAACTAAATTTCCACGACCTTTATATTAGAATTGTTGAAGTTCAAAAGGTAATGAGCCTTTCCATTCTAAGTAAAACTATGTAACAAAGAGGCAACAAGCTCTTTGAAGGTGGGTGCAAAAGCAGACGAGAAGAATTAATTGATATTCGGATATTTATATTTGAATTGATTTATATATGGAATTTTAATTACAGAATGCAAGCCTGTAATTAATTTAATTTTGTTTCAATTTATGAGGATGCTCTTGGTTAATGGAGTGTCTTTGAAAGAATGCTTTATTAAGGGATCTTATCTGTATGATTTACTTTCTCGGTGTATGCTAAGTTCCTTTCATTATGGAAAAAATTGTTATGTGCCCTTGAAGTTGAATCCATCGCATGGGTTGGGGAGATGATACCAACGCTCTTTTGTAATCTACTATTTCTAGGGAAAGAAGCAGATTCAAAAGAAATCTTGTTTGGCTTTCTTGTCATAAACCTCTTTCCCTGTGTATTCAATACACACATGTGCATTGCTGATTAATGCGCAAATCCTGGCTGACATTATGATAAGCTTTAAAGCAATCCTGAGAGAAAGAGAGAGACAGAGAACTGCCTTTTCTTACGGAAGGTATCTTAAAATGAAGGCCAGAGGAAAAGGAAAGGAAGGTGAGGCAAAAGTTGAAAGGGGGAGATTCAGAGATAGAAAAAGAAAATAAAACATAAGGGAAAAAATGCTACACGAGGCATTATCCTTGAATAACCTTGTTTAGAAAATTGTGGAAAATAAACCAATCTATGTAATCCCGTTATGAACTGTTAGCTTAAGGCTTTAGTCACAGAGAAACTGTGTAATGAGATTAAACCACATAAGAAAACATGATTGTCTGGTCCTTGTCGGAAGAAAAAAACAAAGAAAGCAATAAATAGACAATTATAATCCCTGCCTCTCCCCTCTCACCCTTTAGAAACAAAAAAGAAAGGACGATCTCCTGATAATGCAAATGCCATGCTCCTGCCTCTTCCAGCTGTACGTCTTTGAAGAGAATGCATCTGCTTTCATTATTCAGTTTCTAATGTTCATTTTATGATGATGAAAGAATGGTGCAATTTTAAAAGGAAAGATAAATTCTACTGATTATTCCCTCTTAGTCTGGAGTTTCTTCCCTTAGTACCTAAGATGATGTGTGGTGAAAGTATTTAACTGTACCGTAGTATATCTTTCTCAAGTCCAACTTTAATACCACGCTTCGAAGTTTTTGTTTTCTGTTTGGTTTGCAACGACTCAACTCTGCTGCAGCAGCCAGAGGCAACAAGTAATGCATGAATGTGACTGTGTGCCAATAAAACTTTATTTACATAAACAAACAGCCGGCCTCTGGGCTATAGTTTGCAGATCCCTGGGTTAGAGGATAGGAGAAGTGGAACAAGGCATCTTAGATAAAATGGGCCCTATGTTTTAGTTTGAATTTCTGTATACGTCCTTTGTGAACTTACAACATGGAGCTGTCACTAAGGTTGCTAGATGAGTGAAAGTGAGAGTAATCATAAACAAATATTCCTTATATGAACATTTTTTGTCAATTAAAATCCAAAGTGTGGCAGTCAAGGAAGAGTTTAGAATAAGGGGCAGTGATGGAAAGAAAAGGAAGGTTCCGAATGAACCCATGCGCTGGTGCCAGCCATGTTGATACATCTATTCAGAGAATAGTTGTTATCGTTGAAGCCTGACTATAACCTGGGATCTTGCTGACAGAGGAAATTCTTGGGACCCACCCAGGCCTACTAAACCAAAATATTTGGGGTGAAAGAAGTGTTTGGAATAAGGGGCAGTGATGGAAAGAAAGAGGAGGTTCTGAATGAACTGCTGGGCTGGTACCTGTGATGCCAATAAATCTGTTAATAATAATAGTTGTCCTCATAGTTGGAACCTGGAGCAGTAGCATGAGTATCACCTGCGATCTTGCTGACAAAGTAAATTTTTAGGACCCATCCATGCCTACCAAACTAAAATATTTGGGGCATGGACCAGAAATCTATAGTTTAACAGGCCTTCCAGATGATCCCAATACTCATTAAGATTTTAGAACAGAGTACTATTCTAGAGAAATTTCTGTGCCTCTTAGCTGTTGAGTATCTGTATTCAAATAGGATAACTCCATTTCCAGAACCTTGTACATTCCTATAGAGAATTGTTTGTCCTTAGTAGGAGAAAATAAAGAACAATTCAGAATTGTGGCAGAAATTAAATTATTAATCTGAACTCCTGACTATAGATAATTTATACTCGAAGACAAATTTTAAAATCCATGTGTGCCTACATTTTGACCTCTGTCTTTTACGCTCACCGATTCTCTTTTAATCATTCTCTTTTCTCAGTGAGTATGTTCATAGAATGCAAATAAATTCTTATTGTTAGCAAATAAAAACAGAAGTTGGAAAGTAAATTCATACGAAATGACATACATTTCACTCTAAGTCAAAAATTAGCAAGTTTGGAGTTGTGTACTTCTCTGGATGAGCTGTTTTTCCCCTTCATGGAAAAGCAAGTAACAAAATGAAGCATCAGTACCTCTTCAAAAGGAAGGTGTGAGGAAGCCTTGGGTATCATAATTATCAGCTCCCAGACAACCCTGGCCAAAAGCAAAGAGACCTGTAAACATTCCAGTTCACACTCTGAGTTGTATTTAGAAGGGAATCAATGGCCAAGGAGTATGTAGAGACCCAATATATTTATTAAGCTTATGTGCAGCAGTGAGTATCCTTTCTCACTTCAAGCTGGTGAGATGGGCAGTATAATTTCCATTTTGCAAAAGTATAGTCCCTTTCCTAGTTGTTCAACTGCTCTGCCAGTGGCCAAACCCTGAAGCACAAAAAGCACATCACAGTGAGGTTGTAAACTCCAGGTAGAATAAGGTGAAATGAGTAAGAGGAATAAGGAAGTGGAGAAAGGCAAGACTTCTTCACTTAATTTTCATCTAATGAGCCCTCCTGAGACTCAAACTTTGCCATAGCCTTCCTACTTTCCCAGCCTTCAGACACAGAGTTCTAATCCCCTTTTCAAATTCAAGTTCATCACCTGTGCAGTTATTTCAGCTGTGTGTGTTTAGCAGCTCACAGTACAGTGTGGCGATATCTATTGCTACAGGACAATCCTGTTAGAGAAAATCGATTAATTCAGTTTGCTGGATTTTCAGCATTTGGACCCCAGCAGCGTCTAAACATATTAACCAAGTTAAACACAAAAAGCAGCAGTAGTTAATGTTGACACTGTGAGACAGTGGCTTTGGCGGCCAGCAGCCATGCCCTATAAATTGCACACACAGACACAACAATTCTGAAGGTTGACTCTGCAGCCTTCATCCAGAGTGGCTATTTCTCCACCCCCTCACCCAGTCTTCTCCTGACCAGCACTCTAATATGAAGAACTGGGAGACAGAAGCAACACTTCAGGGGAAAGGAGGAGGGGGAGGGCAGGACAAGGACGGGGACACTCCCTCCAGCCAGGGTCCTGCAGCCCTTATCCCACCGTGGAAAGCACCCTCAGAGCACCTTCCCCAGCTTCCTACTCTGCCTCCTTTGGGGGAGTACACAACACAACAGTTGCAAATTAACAGTCATCACCTGCCTTTTGTAGAAAAGAAAAAAAAAAAGTAAATAAAATTTTAAAAAGTAAAATGAAAGTGTAACTGCTAAAAAGAAACAAATCCCTTGTTAGAAAATTTTACCTCGAAATTTAAAATAAGTAACTAGCCTTCAGCATATACACAGAAGCTAATGTAAATTCCATGCTTGTGTACACTCTTTGACTATAATATTTCCCATATAGTTCCTGATCATAGCACCAGACATGACGGCTTATTCATTTTGTACATAATAAAGCCACATATTATGGCTACCTATTTTTTTCCCTGATATCATCTACGTAAGACAGAGGGGAAAACTGCAAAGAGAGACCAGGAACAATTTAATATAATTCCAATTTAAATTTGCTGTAACTAAAAAGTAATTTAAAATGTTACAACGAAGAAAAAAAACTAAAATTAAAATTAAAGTAAAAACCAAATCACTTCAAAAACAAAAATTTTGAGAAGAAAATGACCTTCACTAAATAATTATGCTGGTTCTCTTCTATTTGCAACTTTAAATGGGCTTATGAAGAGATTTATTTATTTGGTTCAGATTACATTACTGAACTCCTTGAAGATGGGTTAATTTAATTATGGTCAAGACATCATCCTTCAGTAGTTATGGAGCCAGAGTCTCAAAGCTCGAGTTGTAAGCTATTTGCTGCAGCAAAACCAATAATTTCAGCCAATGAATCTCTCCACTTAGTGTAGCTCCCTTCCTGCTTCCTGCAATTAATAGAAAGTTGGAGCTAGAAGGTTTGGTCGTAACTATCCAACCTTTTCCCTTTACAGGTAAGGAGAGAAAGTGTTTGAGACGTGAAAATTTTGCCCAAAGTCATAAAACTAAGTTAAATAAAAACTAGAAGTAAATTCAGTCTCCAAATACAAAGTTTTTTCAAAAGAGCATTGGACTGGGAATTGGGAGACAGTTCTTGACATGCCTGAGCCATTTAACTATTGGCAAATATGAAAACCAGTGAGGTTCGCAGTTCCTCCATACAAATTATGAGGGGGCCTCCACAGCCCTTCCAGTTTGCTTCTTCAAGTCTAGTGAGTAGTGGCAATTTAATTTAAGCCATCCAGTTTCTAGAATCTTTCCTTCCAGCACAGTAGGTAATAATTGTAATAATCAAGTCCTGTATATTAATTTATGATGGGTGCTTATCACTGAGAGGTGACTGCCTTTTCCAGTAGACACAATTTATCAGAGAGAGGGTCACTGGGGCTGGATTTTGTATAGGAAAAATTTATCCATGTGCCATTTCTGGCTTTCTTGACACGGATCTTTATTCTAGGTAAGGTTAAAATTTTACAGAAGATTAAATCTGGGAACTCTGACTATGACAGAAAATGATGGCTCGTTCATTTTGTACATAATAAGGCCGCAAATCTTGAATCTTGAAAGGTCTTTGACCAAACGTCTGATTTTATAGCCTAATATTGGTAAAATACAGGTACAGTTTGTTGGATTTATAAGTTGAACAACTGCATTTAAAGAACGTTGGCTAATGGGATCGCCCATACTCAAGGGATAATGTTTCAAACACCATGAACTCCAAATATTGCCACTGTACAAAAACAAAAGACAAACAGCAACAAACCAAAAAACCAGTCCAGAAGCAGCTGTCTATTGTAGTAGCACAGAGCTCTGATGCTGGCCATGTTCAAGTTTAATGTTTTCAAAAGGAACACAATCAAATCAGTGATTGAGGAAAAAACAGTCTGGGATGTGCACCTAATAAATCTAGCAGGGATACTAGCTAGATATCTGTCCTAAACACAACTTTCAAACATATTTATACAAAAGAAAATTGCCAAGAGTAACTCTTAGTAGATTAAAACAATGGCAAGAAGATGAAATGTAGCAGAGGTGGGTGGATCACTTGAGGTCAGGAGTTTGAGACCAGCCCGACCAACATGGCAAAACCCTGTTCCTTCTAAAATGACAAAAAATAGCTGAGCATGGTGGTGCTTGCCTGTAATCCCAGCTACTCAGGTGGCTGAGGCACAAGAATTGCTTGAGCCTGGGAGGGGGAGGTTGCAGTGAGCCAAGATTGTTCCATTGCACTCCAGCCTGGGTAACAGAGGCAAACTCTGTATCAATTAAAGAAAAAAAAAGATGAAATGCAGCAGAGATAAGTCTAAAAACTTAGAGTTTAAAAAAAAATCAATAGGACAAATATAACTAAGAGAATCTTGTCTTGACAACAGTTGAAACAGATGCTATCTAAGAAATCTGTTGACCCAAAGCTCTGAATTAAAAGTCTGAGGGGGCTTCTGAAAAGTAGTTAAAGCAATAGGTGGTATTGATAAAATACAGCCTATTGTACAAAATATCTTAGAATACAGCTGAAGAATTATGTCATTTTTCAGCATTAAATTCCTGTATAAAACCTAGGAGAATAAACATTGTTTCATGGAAGAAGATCAGGAGAGTGAGAAAAAGAAAGCCATATCATTTGAGCAATGTTAAAGGATATGGAGTTTGGTTTGGAAAGATGACCCAGTAAGTGAATAAAAGCTGTTTTATAGTATTTGATGAGTAGTTTTAGGGATAATCATTACATTTATCTGTACAGATCACAGAGACAGCTTGCGACCAATTGGGTTGAAGTTAGAGAGAGACATTTTTTGGTTAAATACAACAAATAGGCAGTTTAAGATGACAGTCTTTATCCATGGAGGGGATTATATAAAAACAGTTTATTCTGCAAAATTATAAAGGCTGTCACTGTGTTTTCTCTTTTTAAAAACAGTATGTTGATTTGTCAGGAGGTCATATTCCATGGTTTTAAAAATTTCTTCTGTTCTAGTTTTTAATTAGTCTATGAATAAGGTTTTTTTCCATTCTAAAGGATGACAGAGATGGAATTTCCCTTCTAATGTAAATTAGGTCTGTGATGGTATTTGCTCACAAATATCTAGTAATAGCAAACTTTCGACTTTAATGACTAAGGGGTCTCTAATGTAAAACATTTATAGAACCTTCTAATTTAACACAGTGACTGAAATTATTTCTGTATAATTCCTTTTCCAATACCCTGCGTGGATTTACTACAATAAAACCATATTTCTCATGTTAGGTTTCTGTCATACCTTTGAACCAGGTTCTAGGCTATATAGACACTGCTCAAATGAATGAGAAGTTACTTGATCTGGTAGGCAGCTTTTCTTTTCTTTTTCTTTTTTTTTTTTTTTGAGATGGAGTTTCGCTCTTGTTACCCAGGCTGGAGTGCAATGGCGCGATCTCGGCTCACCTGCAACCTCCGCCTCCTGGGTTTAGGCAATTCTTCTGCCTCAGCCTCCTGAGTAGCTGGGATTACAGGCACGTGCCACCATGCCCAGCTAATTTTTTGTAGTTTTAGTAGAGATGGGTTTTCACCATGTTGACCAGGATGGTCTCGATCTCTTGACCTCGTGATCCACCCGTCTCAGCCTCCCAAAGTGCTGGGATTACAGGCTTGAGCCACCGCGCCCGGCGGTAGGCAGCTTTTCAAAATGAAGTCCGTTGAATCCTATGGCCACAAACTGTCTCAAATAGTAAGCAAACTAGGCTTCCCTTCATGCTTCCCTGATAAACTACAGCATGACTCTTACTTTGCTTTCTCTTGTACTTTTCTAAATAAAAATTAACTCATGTTTTTCAGTAGTGATATTTTTTAAAAATAAGAAAACAATAAGAAGCAAAGATAAGACAATAAAAACAATGCACTTTTCCCCTCCCAAATCTGGATTCAGAAAAGAGAAACATAAAAAGTTATCTCCAAGATATAGTTATTAGGAAATGTAAACCAAGGTTCACCTGGGAAATCAAAAAAAGAATGAGAGGCAAAGAACTTCATTGATTAGATCTCTTAAAAATATCATGTGTCCTCATCTCAAATGGATTCTCAATGTGATTCAGTAGTGTATATATTGAAGTTCTAGATGACAAAGCCTATATCCCATTCCTCACAGCCATTAACATTAAGCCTTCAATATTCACTATTCCCGCTTTGTACAGATAATGTCATCTCCTCAATTAAGAAAATGAGGACTCTCAAAGAGTAAGTGCCCTCAACTCTACTATTCTCTACCTTTTTGCCCATCCCCTTGCCTTTCGAGGCCTATTTTGAGTTTAATTGGCATGTAATCATCACACATATTTGTGGGGTACAGTGTGCTACTTCCATATACGTATACATTGCGTAGCTCCCTCTTAATGCCTTCTCTCCAGCCTCTTATCTGTTCTGCCAAGCATTAGTACAACCCCCGGCCAGAGAGCACACCTTCATTGGATAATACTTTAACCATGATATTCACCTAGTCTAATTCTGTTAAGGCCAATTTTTGCAAACTGAAAAAGTCATTAGCCCGGTGTATTTTTTAGAGACCTTAATTCAATCTCTGCTCAATTTACCTTTCTTGTCTCCTCTATTGCAAATCACCTTTAAGCATCTTCTTCTGCAGTATTGTCCTTACCTCCGAAAATAGGTGCAGTGTTCTGTTGCTCCCATGTTTAGAATCACATTCCACTTCCCTCCCCCACCCCCGACTTCTGTCTACAGTCCCTTTTCCACCATCTTTAGCTTCCCAAACTATTTTCACGATTCGAGGGAAAATAACACCTCTTTCCCAATTGCTTTAGCATTTATCTGTTTATATTTGAATTGCATGGGAACATGTTTTATATCCTTTACTAGTTTATACACTCCTTTCAGGAATGAGCTGTTTCTGAATGTCCCTTAGTATATGGTTTTCATAGAAACTAAATATTTGTTCATTGATACTTGGAATAGCTATCATTCTTTTTTCCCTCTCAAATGCAAACGTAATTGGCTTATCAAATGAGCCAAGTGCAGGGAGGTTACAGAAAGAAAAATGTTTTTCTTCAAAAATTGCATTCTAACATACTCTATCAGATTTTCCTCAATCTCTCCTTGAAGATATCTCTGGCATAGATAAATTTCTAGTCACTTTGAATTGTAAGAACAATCTTATTTATATAAACAACTATGATTCACTTTCCAGTATTAAAATACAATAGTCCAGTCTAACCAAAATGGAGATCTCATACTTAGCCAATATTCCTCAAAGTCACACAAAACACTAAGAAAAGAGAAACTGTCAGAGGTCAGCAGAGACTGAATGCCTGACAACTAAATGCAAAGTGTCACCCTAGTTCAAATTCTGCAACAGAAACAACAACTGGTGAAATCCAAATAATGCTTAGAGTTTAGTTATTACTAATATACCAATGTCAGCTTCAGTTTCTTAACTTTGACAGACATATCATGATAATGTAAGGTGATAGTAATATGGGGATTCAGTGAAGGGTATACAGAAACCCTCTGTTCTACCTTTGCAAATGTTCTATAAATTTGAAATTTTTCATTCATTCACGTAGATATATATAAAATCTCATCTTTATGCATATTATTATATATCATAAGCTTATATGTTTATATATCATCATATAAATGTATACATATTTATAAGCATATTTTTGTGTAAATTTAAAAAACCAGTATATTACATCTTTTTCTAAGCTCCTCCTCACCCTACTCCTACTTGCTCCCCTGATCACTTTTGCCTTTTCAGTAATCTTTACAGGCTCCTAGGATGGGTGTTATTCATCATCAGAAGAGTTTGACTTTAATTGTTCTCAATTTTGGGTACTTAACCAAACTTCCTTGATGATTAGAAGAGCCCTATTCCCCATCCTGTTGCATAAAGAAAGTGAATTGGCAGCTGAGGAACAGCAGGGAAGAGAAACTTTCTGATAACAAATGCAATGTAATGTGACCCTGGCTTATACAAAAAGATCAAGCCACTAACAGGGATCTTTAGAGCCTGACTAGATACTGATCTTCATAACAGGAGACCAGTTCTGCCTAAAGCCAGGAAACAGACTTAGAAGCTTCTCAAAGTGCCCCATTCTTTCTATGTAACATCTGTGAATATAATTTTCAAAAGAGGCTGTTCCCACTGCTTTGAATCTTGAAAACAGAATTATTAATACAAGTAAATCTAGATGGCAGAAATGCTCAGGAATGAGCAGAGCACTCAGAGAATGTGACCTGAGGGCAGGACAGAAAGAGCTACAGAAATCTGTCCCCAACTGACATAAATTGATCAAAACCTGAAGCTTGTTCAGAGAATTCAGTGGTTCTGGGTTACACTCCATGCCGAAGCACCTTTCCAAAGCTTCAGAGCCAACCCACATCTCAGGAAAATGATGCTTTGACTCAAAATTAATATTTTCAGTGTAGTTAGGGATTCCATGATTTGTAGCTATCGACTTTTAGGAGAGATGTAATCACCTAGAACTCTGACATTTCCATGACATTTTCTGCTGAAAGGAAAATATATATATATATATTTCTCTTTCTTTCATTTTAATTCAATGCTGAGTTAAAAATGGAGTGAAAAAGAGGGGAGAGGGAGCTTCTTGCTCACAAATAGTATTCTCTTAGTTGCCACTATGGATGACATGCCCCAATGTTCATTTTTATGTTACTATTTTCTCAAATGTCTCATGTTCCCCTGATACCATCAGCAAGGATACATTATAGAGACACTTATGCCATCATGCTGCTGAAATTTGAGATTTTTTTTTTCAGATATAACATGTTTTATAGTCAAGTTTTTATTCACCAAGGGACTGTCTTTCTGGTCTTGTTTTCATTATTGACAGGGAAAACGCTTGCCAATTTTCCTTTCTTATCTGTTTTTTTTTCCCCTGACATATTTATAGAAAGAAAGAGTGAGACACAACTTCAAGTTCTATAAGGAATGTAAGGCTGGGGTATTAACCTCAAGGTAAATGTCAAAATGCATATCTTAGACAACTTGCTGTTATAGCTATCAACATTGTCACAGCAACTTTGAAAGTAATGGCAAAAACCCCTATTACTTTTTTACCAACTTAAAATTTTTAAGTGCAACTGCAAAGATTGGGCTACTAGGTATTTCTTTACTGTCAGAAAAGCAAGATGCTAATGGACATGATGCAATCTTCCTTAGAGATTTCTGGAGAATAACACTCAACTCTTTTGGAAGAAGTAACCAGAGTACTGAAGTATGGCCTACTGAAGGCCATACATTGATAAGGTCACTTTCAAAGGAGACATATAATATCAGTTACTTATAGCTTAGAACATGTTGTCCACATAAACAATGAAATCTCATCTTTTAATTTTTAACATTAAATTATATGCATTAAACACATAGGGAATTTATTTTACCAACAGGGTCTTTGGCAGCGAGAGGAGCAAGTGTTACTAGAACATCTAGTTTGCTTCCAAAAGGCTGGCAGAGAAGCAAGAAAAAAAAATTGGGAAGTGTTGGTACCAAATAATCCATTCTGGAACAGTCTGGAATCCATCTGCCCTGAGCTTAACGTCCTGGCAGAAACACCAACACATTTCCCAACATTTCTATCCTACTTGGAATTCTAACTCTATTCTAATAATTCTTTTCTAGTGTTTCTATGTGCCCTGAAAACAACATGATGAGGAAATAGCCCTCCCAGTGTTAGACATACACCACCAGTATATGAGCCAATGTGTGTCCTTTTGTTTGCTCTCAGCCAATACCCAGAATCTCCTCCATCTAGATGTGACAATAAAGTTCACCAGTATAACTAAGGAAACTCATGGTTCCTATAGGAGAGAGAGAAGAGAGAATGAAGGGCACAAGTTATTTAGTTAGACCAGCTCTCAGGCTACTTGATCCACAGATTGACATCTACTAGATACGAACTCTATGAAGACACCTTATAGGTAACATCACATGTTTTTAAACAGTTTTCTGATTCATTCTCCTACGGCCATGGGGAGAAGGTATCTTGCTTCCCTGTTATCAGCCACGGTGAATGCAGACCTCCTGACGCTTCCCAAGTCATACAGAACTATGTGACAAGGAAGACTGCCAAAACAGTTGCTTCTGAAAGGCTACCTATAACTAAGAACTGCAGGGAAGTTCACATGGCAGTTGGGCGGAGCCCACAGCAGCTCAGCAAAGCCTCTGCAGGCAGACAGTGACTAGTCTGCCTCCTTGCTGGGCATGGCAGCCCTGAGAAAAAGGCAGCAGCACAACAGAAACTCATAAATAAAGCCCTAACTCCCCAGGACAAAGCACCTGTGGAAAAAAAAATGGTTTATGAGTTCCGCTGCAACAGACTTAAATGTACCTGCTGAGCAGCTCTGAATGAACAATGGAGCTCACAGCTCAGCACTTGAGCTCCTATAAAGGACAGACTGCCTCTTCAAGCAGCTCCCTGACCCCTGTATATCCAGAGTCACCTTATAAAGGAAAGCTCAGACTGACACATGGCAGGTACCCTTCAGGGACAAAGATAGCAGTAAAAGAAACTGGCAGCAACCCTTACTGTTCTGCAGCCACTGCAGGTGATCCCCAGGCAAGCAGGGCCTGGAGGGGACTTCAGCAGTCCTACAGCAGAGGGGCCAGACTGTTAGAAGGAAAACTAAGAAACAGAAAGAAATAACTTCATCATCAACAAACTGGACATCCACTCAGAGACCCAATCTGAAAGTCAACAACTACAAAGACAACAGGTAGATAAATCCACAAAGATGGGAAGAAACCAGCATAAAAAAGATAAAAACACACAAAACCAGAATGCCTCTCCTCCTACAAGGGATCACAACTCCTCAACAGCAAGGGAACAAGGCTGGATGGAGAAGGAGTGTGATTAATTAACAGAATCGGGCTTCAGAAGGTGGATAATAAGAAACTTCTGTGAGCTAAAAGAACATTTTCTAACCCAATGCAAAGAAACTAAGAACCTTGAAAAAAGATTTGACAAAATGCTAATGAGAATAGACAACTTAGAGAGGAATATAAATGAACTGATGGAGCTGAAAAACACAACACGAGAACTTCACGAAGCATGCACAAGTTTAAACAGCCAAATTGACCAAGCAGAGGAAAGGCTATCAGAGGTCAAAGATCAACTCAATGAAATAAAATGAGAAGGCAAGATTAGAGAAAAAAGGGTAAAAAGGAAGGAACAAAGTCTCCAAGAAATACGGGACTATGTGAAAAGATCTAATCACATTGGATAGGTGTACCTGAATGTGACAAAGAGAATGAATCCAAGCGGGAAAATACTCTTCAGTATATTATCCAGGAAAACTTCCCCAATCTAGCAAGGCAGGCCAATATTGAAGTCCAGGAAATACAGAGAATGCCACAGAGATATATCCTCAAGAAGAGCAACCCCAAGGCACATAATCGTCAGATTCACCAGGGTTGAAATGAAGGAGAAAATGCTAAGGGCACCCAGAAGAAATGTCAGGTTACCCACAAAGGGAAGCCCATCAGACTCACAGCAGATTTCTCAGCAGAAACCCTACAAGCCAGAAGAGAGTGGGGACCAATATTCAACATCCTTAAAGAAAAGAACTTTCAACCCAGAATTTCATATCCAGCCAAACTAAGCTTCATAAGTGAAGGAAAAATAAAATCCTTTGCAAACAAGCAAGTACTCAGAGATTTCATCACCACCAGGCCTGCTTTACAACAGCTCCTGAAAGAGGCACTAAACATAGAAAGAAACAACCAGTACCAGCCACCCCAAAAACATATCAAATGGTAAAGAGCATCAACACAATGAAGAATCTGCATCAACTAACGGCCAAAATAGCCAGCTTGCATCAAAATGGCAGTATCAAATTCACACATAACAATATTAACCCTAAATGTAAATGGACTAAATGCCCCAAACAAAAGACACAGCCTGGCAAATTGTATAAAAAGCCAAAACCCATCAGTGTGCTGTATCCAGGAAACCCATCTCACATGCAAGGATACACAAAGGCTCAAAATAAAGGGATGGAGGAAGATTTACCAAGCAAATGGAGAGCAAAAAAAAGCAGGAGTTGCAATTCTCATCTCTGATAAAATAGACTTTAAAGCAACAAAGATCAAAAGAGACAAAGAAGGACATTACATAATGGTAAAAGGATCACTGCAACAAGAAGAGCTAACGATCCTAAATATATACACAACCAATACAGGAGCACCCAGATACATAAGGCAAGTTCTTAATGACTTACAAAGAGACTTAGACTCCCACACAATAATAGTCGGAGACATTAACACCCCATTGTCAATATAAGACAGATCAACCAGACAGAAAATTAACAAGGATATCCAGGACTTGAACTCAGACCTGGAACAAGCAAACCTAATAGACATTTACAGAAATCTCCACCCCAGATCCACAGAATATACATTCTTATCAGCACCACATCACACCTACTCTAAAATTGACCATGTAATTGGAAGTAAATCACTCCTGAGCAAATGCAAAAGAACAGAAATCATAACAAACAGTCTCTCAGACCACAGTGAAATCAAGTTAGAACTCAGAATTCAGAAACTAACTCAGAACCGCACAGCTTCATGGAAGCTGAACAACTGGCTCTTGAATGTTGACTGGATAAACAATGAAATGAAGGCAGAAATAAAGATATTCTTTGAAACCAATGAGAACAAAGACACAACATACCAGAATCTCTGGGACACATTTAAAGCAGTCTCTAGAGGAAAATATATAGCAATAAATGCCCACATGAGAAGCAAGGAAAGATCTAAAATTGACACCCTACTATGAAAATTGAAAGAGCTAGAGGAGCAAGATCAAAAAAACTCAAAACTTAGCAGAAGACAAGAAATAACTAACATCAGAGCAGAACTGAAGGAGATAGAGACATAAAAAAACCCTTCAAAAAATCAATAAATCCAGGAGCTGGTTTTTCAAAAAGATCAACAAAATAGACAGACCACTAGCCAGATTAATAAAAAAGAAAAGAGAGAATAACCAAAGAGATGCAATAAAAAATGATAAAGGGGATATCACCACAGATTGCACAGAAATTCAAACCATCATCAGATATTATTACAAACAACTCTATGCACATAAACTAATAAACCTGGAAGAAACGGACAAACTCCTGGACACTTGCACCCTCCCAGGCATAAACCAGTAAGAAGTCGAAACCCTGAATAGAGCAATAACAAGGTCTGAAACTGAGGCAGCAATTAAGAGCCTATCACCCCCAAAAAAACCCCAGGTCCAGATGGGTTCACAGCTGAATTCTACCAGACATACAAAGAGGAGCTGGTACCATTCCTTCTGAAACTATTCCAAATAATCCTCAAAGAGGGAATCCTTCTCAAATCATTTTATGAGACCAACATCATCCTGATACCAAAACATGGCAGAGACTCAGCAAGAAAAGAAAACTTCAGATCAATATCCATGATGAACATAGATGCAAAAGTCTTCAGTAAAATACTGGCAAGCTGATTGCAACAGCACATCAAAAAGCTTATCCACCATGATCAAGTAGGATTCATCCTGGGGATGCAAGGCTGGTTCAACATACGCAAGTCTATAAACATAATTCACCACATAAACCGAACCAAAGACAAAAACCACATGATTATCTCAATTGATGCAGAGAAGGCCTTTGACAGAATACAACAGCCCTTTATACTAAAAATCTTCAATAAACTAGATACTGACAGAACATATCTCAAAATAATAAAAGCTATTTACGACAAACCAACAGCCAATATCACACTGAATGGGCAAAAACTGGAAGCATTCCCTTTGAAATCTGGCACTAGACAAGGGTGCCCTCTCTCACCACTCCTATTCAACATAGTACTAGAAGTTGTAGCCAGAGCAATTAGGCAAGAAAAAGAAATAAGGGGTATTCAAATAGGAATGGAGGAAGTCAAATTGTCTCTATTTACAGACAACATTATTGTATATCTAGAAGACCCCATCATCTCAGCCCAAATTCTCCTGAATCTGATAAGCAACTTCAGCAAAGTCTCAGGATATAAAATCAATGTGCAAAAATCACAAGCATTCCTATACAGCAATAACAGACTTAAAGAGAGCCAAATCAAGAAGGAACTGCCATTCACAATTGCTACTAAGAGAATAAAATACTTAGGAATACAACTAACAAGGAAGGTAAAGGACCTCTCCAAGGAGAACTACAAACCACTGCTCAAAGAAATAAGAGAGGACACAAACAGTTGGAGAAACACTCCATGTTCATGGTTAGGAAGAATCAATATCGTGAAAATGGCCACACTGTCCAAAGTAATTTACAGATTTAATGCTATCCCCATCAAGCTACCAATGACCTTCTTCAGCAAACTGGAAAAAATCCACCTTAAACTTCATATGGAAACAAAAGAGAGCCCGCATAGCCAAGTCAATCCTAAGCAAAAAGAACAAAGCGGGAGGCATCACACTGCTGGACTTCAAACTATATTACAAGGCTACAGTAATCAAAACGGCATGGTACTGGTACAAAAACAGAGATATAGACCAATGGAACAGAACAGAGGCCTCGGAGGCAACACAACATATTTACGACCATCCGATCCTTGACAAACCTGACCAAAATAAGCAATGGGGAAAGGATTCCCTGTTTAATAAATGGTGTTGAGAAAACTGCCTAGCCATATGCAGAAAGCACAAACTGGACCATTTCCTGACACCTTACACTAAAATGAACTCCAGATGGATTAAAGACTTAAACATAAGACTTAACACCATAAAATCCCTAGAAAAAAATCTAGGTAAAACCATTCAGGACATAAGTGTAGGCAAGGACTTCATGACCAAAACACCAAAAGCATTGGCGACAAAAGCCAAAATAGACAAATGGGACCCAATCAAACTCCACAGCTTCTGCACGGCAAAAGAAACAGTCAGTAGAGTAAATCAGCAACCAACAGAATGGGGAAATATTTTTGCAGTCTACCCATCTGCCAAAGGGCTGATATCCAGAATTTACAAAGAACTAAAACAGATTTACAAGAAAAAAACAAACAAGCCCATTCAAAAGTGGGCAAAGGATATGAACAGACACTTTACAAAAGAAGACATACATGAGGCCAACAAACATATGAAAAAATGCTCATCATCACTGGTCATTAGAGAAATGCAAATCAAAACTACATTGAGATACCATCTCACACCAGTTAGAATAGCGATCATTAAAAAATCTGGAGACAACAGATGCTGGAGAGGATGTGGAGAAATAGGAACACTTTTACACTGTTGGTGGGAGTGTAAATTAGTTCAACCATTGTGGAAGACAGTGTGGTGATTTCTCAAGGACCTAAAAATAGAAATCCCATTTGACCCAACAATCCCATTACTGGGAATATATCCAAAGGATTATAAATCATTCTACTATAAGGACACATGCACATGAATGTTCATTGCAGCACTGTTTACAATAGCAAAAAACTGGAACCAACCCAAATGCCCATCAATGACAGACTGGACAGGGAAAATGTGGCACATATACACCATGGAATATTATGCATCCATCAAATACAATGAGTTAATGTCCCTTGTAGGGACATGGATGAACCTGGAAACCATCAATCTCAGCAAACTGACACAAAAACTGAAAATCAAACACTGTATGTTCTCACTCATAGGTGGCTGTTGAACAATGAGAACACATGGACACAGGGAGGGGATCACCACACATTGGGGTCTGTTGTGGGGAAATAGGGAAGGAACAGCAGGGGGTGGGGATTTGGGGAGAGATAGCATGGGGAGAAATGCCAGATATAGGTGATGGGGAGAAAGGCAGCAAATCACACTGCCATGTGTATACCTATGCAACAATCTTGCATGTTCTTCACATGTATCCCAAAATCTAAAATGCAATAAAAATAGTTTTCTAAGCATAAAATAAAATAAGACAAAAGGAAACCTCCTTAATGTATATCATAGATTGGTTGTGATCATCCCATGAGATACATTAGGTGAAAATAGTAAAAACCATGCTAATAAAGCATTCTTATCATTAACATTTTCCAGAGGAGGCTTGCCTAGAGATACGGCGGCCAGCACTAAGTCCATCCTGTCTATAACACCTGGAGTTAGAGAAGGAAGAACAGCTTCTTATCACTCAGAATGCCTGACAGATATAGACCTATTTGTTTCATATTTTACCCACGCAGCAGTAGCAACAAACTTTGAGTAATTTGATGTGACACACCCTAAAATAATATAACATGTTACATGCAGAATGATTCTTAGTTTCTCATCAACAGAAGCAGTCAGTCATCAGCTGGTCAACTATTCAGACAGGTGCTATGCAAGAGATCACATAAGGTAAAATGACAAAATGACCAACATATAATTATGAGATATATTTTCTAACGGAAAAACAATTTCCAAGATCAAATCCATTTGAGTAAACACAGAACATGTAACACAAGAGGAACAACTATCAAGGCTCTAGAAACAGATGTAATAAAATAAGACAAGTGTGTCTACCATCCAGAGAGCAAGACCGAGTGTGAGATAGGAAGAGGCTGAGGAAATGGCAGGAGTTTGGTCATGTTAATGCCTGCTAGGTCAAACTGAAGAATTTAGATTCCATCCTATGGGCCATGAAACTCTAGTGAAGGGCTTCTAAGCAGAGAGTGATATGATCAGATTTGTACTAAAAAAAAAAAAAAAAATTCAAAGCTACTCTGACCATAGTGGGAGCAATAAATTCTGTAGAAGGTAAGAGTAGATATGAGTGCTGACCACAAATAAAGATGAGAAATATAGTTAGGAGGTAAATTGATGGGAATCTTAGGATTAACTGGGCATGCTGGCAGGGGATTGGGGTGGAGGAGATGAGGAAGGCAGAGGAGGCAAGACCCCCATGTTTCTGGATTGACTAGCTGAGTGTAGGGTGGTATCACCTGACTGAGCTAAAGACGCTAGAGCAGGAAGGGGCTTGCTGCAAAGATGAGGGCAAATTGTAGCAATTTAACTTTCCGAGCTCTGAAGAGAAACGGAGTAAGTATTGGGGTATGTCCGTTTGCAGTGATATTCTGGGTAACCACATAAACAGGACAGTCGTCATCCCACAGTAGTGTAGCTGAATGCTTCTAGTCCTAACAAAATCTTGTTGGGTAAAGCGTATAGTTATTAAAAAACAAATCCAATGCCAACACTTATCTCTGTTTTCTCCTGTACTCTAGTGCATAGTCCATTTCATGCCAAAGTTTTTCTGTCTCTAAAACATATATGTAATCATTTATGTTTTCCATATTCCCATACTACCCCAAAACACACTGAAGTAAGCTAATAATGGCTACCATTTCTGAGTACTGATTACAAACCATATAGCCTGCCATGTAATTTATTCTATCCATTTGCAAGGTAGAAATCACTGTTCCTGTTACATAGATGAGAAAATTGAGGCTAAAAGAGTTTACATAACTTTTTGAAAATCACACAGTCACACAGTTAGTGTCAGAATGGTAATTCTAATCTAGATTGGAATTACTGAACTATTTGTTGACTGCTGCTGTTCATAATTGTTCAAAAAAGCTAGTAGAAGACACCCAACATGAAGATCTAAAAGAGAGTTTACGTACAATTTTTGGAACAGGCCTATCTCTGCATACATCAGCCAGTCAGGACATTTTACCCACAAGCACCTGCTCAGGCACATGCTTTGTATCAAGGGGCAACTGAAAAATTAACCAATGCATGAATGAAGGAATCCATCTACCCCTCAGAGAACTGAAAAGCAGATGTAAGAGTGTATGAAAAATTAGGCATGAAACTATATGTTTGTACTTACCAGTATGTTAGGGAATGGCTGTAAGGATTTCCACTAGATGTGAGAACTGAATGGGACTTTGAAGACCACCTAAAAACTATTCAGGAGAAAGATGGCAGGGAGAGAGTTTTCTTCCAGGTGCAGGGTATAGGCACACACCTGTGAAAGGCACCCCGTGAGTGGAAATCAGCAGAAGTTTACAGTGATTAATACAAGCAGTTGTCAGGAGGGGGTCACTGAAGGTTTATAGGTAGAGAAAATAAAGTGAGAATTGAAAACAAAACCCAACTGATTAAACATACCTACAACATTTTACCACTATTTATTCTAACCACTTTGGCAACAAACATTCTTTTTTTTTTTTTTTTTGAGACGGAGTTTCGCTCTTTTCACCCAGGCTGGAGTGCAATGGCGCGATCTCGGCTCACCGCAACCTCCGCCTCCTGGGTTCAGGCAATTCTCCTGCCTCAGCCTCCTGAATAGCTGGGATTACAGGCACGCGCCACCACGCCCAGCTAATTTTTTGTATTTTTAGTAGAGACGGGGTGGGGTTTCACCATGTTGACCAGGATGGTCTCGATCTCTTGACCTCGTGATCCACCCGCCTCAGCCTCCCAAAGTGCTGGGATTACAGGCTTGAGCCACCGCGCCCGGCCAACATTCTTAAATCTCTGTCAAAAGGGGAAAATTCTCAATAACCACTTTGGCAACAAACATTCTTAAATCTCTGTCAAAAGGGGAAAATTCTCAAACTGAAATGAAAGAACATGAGAAAGCAAGCCAAAATTTACACTACTTAAAAGTGTAAATTCAAGTCAGCAAACTATAGCCTGTGGGCAAAATCTAGCCCACTACCTGTTTTTGTATAGCCATGCACTGAGAATGTTTACTACATTTGTAAATGGGTAGAAAAATATCACCTGGCATGGTGGCTCACGCCTGTAATCTCAGCACTTTAGGAGGCTGAGGCATGCAGATCACCTGAGGTTGAGAGTTCAAGACCAGCCTGACCAATGTGAAGAAATCCTGTCTCTACTAAAAATACAAAATTAGCCGGGTGTAGTAGTGGTGCATGCCTGTAATCCCAGCTACTAGAAAGGCTGAGTCAGGAGAATCACTTGAACCCAGAAGGCGGAAGTTGTGGTGAGCCAAGATCATGCCATTAAACTCTAGCCTGGGCAACAAAAGCAAAACTGTCTCAAAAAAAAAAAAAAAAAAAAAAAAAATCAAAAGAAGAAGATTTTGTAACATAAAAACTTACATGATATCTAAATGTAAGATGTAAGGGACTATAAATAAGATTTTATTGAAATACAGTCACACCCTTTCATTTACTTATTGTCTAGATGTTTTCAGGCAATAATAGCAGGGTTGTCACCAAGGCAGCATGACTCACAAAGCCTAAACTATTTACTTCTAATCCTTTAGGAGAAAGGCTGCCAATCCCTTGTATAGAGGGGTCCATGTCAATTTCAATGATTGTTCTATATATTTTTCTATGGAAAGGAGTGTGTTGATCCTTGAATTCAGGAGATGTTATATGCAGTTGTGAGTGAAAGAAATAATTTGAACTCAATTCCTTAATACTATCTAAAGCTTCAGTTTTACGGTCAGTTTTACCCAGTATATATCAACTCTCTGCCACAGAAAACAGTATTTCCAAAGGTATCTTAGATTTTCTTTTTTTTTTTTTTTTTTGAGATGGAATCTCACTTTCTCACCCAGTCTGGAGTGCAATAGTGTCATCTCAATTCACTGTAATCTCTGCTCCCAGGTTCAAGCCATTTTTCTGCCTCAGCCTCCCAAGTAGCTGGGATTATTGGCTCCCACCACCACACCTGGCTAATTTTTTATATATTTTTTTAATGAAAGACAGGGTTTCACCCTGTTGGCCAGGTTGTTCTAGAACTCTTGACCTTGGGCAATCCACCCAGCTTGGTGGGGTGCTGGGATTACATGTGTGAGCCACTGTGCCCACCCTTAGATGGTATTTTAAAAGTAAAGAAAATAAGAATTTGTTAATACTTCCCTTAAGAAACATTTAACCTATTTTACCCATTTGAAGATAAAAATCCTTTAAAATCCAGACAATAAGGCTGTCACTTCTACCTTATACAGTGATATCATCAACATATCATGAATTTAGCTCCATTTTTACAGATTGCATTGTTGTAAGATAGTTCAGTTCAGTTCAAGATATTTGAGTCATCTACATCTTCTAGCATTTTTATAGTGTATTTTCCAAACCAAAATTCAGAACACATAATTTGACGAAGATTTTTTTTTCAGGTTCCCGTCCTGATATAAGGCATAATCAGAATTCCACAGCATATAATAGTTGAAAATTCTAAAGCAAAGTTGTAGGTGACAACAGAGAGGAATGTTTACAATTAAGATGCCCCACAAATTACAAAATATATTGTCAGTGAAAGTTGATCATTATAGGTGCCAAGCAAATAATCTTGGCCCTGTTAACACCCTGCTCCATTCAACAAAGAAGCTGCCTGGTCCAGACCCAATGCAACATTGTAGCCAAACCTTAGGATGCTTAATAAACTTTAATTAGAAATGGAGTGCATGGTTTGCTTAAGCCACCCAGCATATTAGCTGCTATATTGTAATAAGATCAAAACCTCTGTTCTTCTATCTCTCTCCTAACCCCTCCAACCTCCTGAACACACAGAATTGTCAACACACTAAATGTCCCCCTTCGATAAATCGTATTCACTTTTTTTGCCTTTCACCTTCCGATTGTTGTTCCTTTTTCTAAGAAATTTGTTTCCGTAATTTCTCGGTATGATGAATAGCATTTCCTGATTTTGTACCTCTGCAAAAGAGGCAAAGTATATTAAACATATAAATCAAATATTCCTTCCTGTCAAAAAATAGAAAAGGACACCTTTATATTTATTTACATTTACGAGTAATATGTCTCAATCTGTGTGAGCCCGGAATCACATTTTACTGAAATATGTTGCACTGACTCTCAGTCAAACACTTACTGGAGTCTGTGGGCCTTTCTAGACCCAGAGGAATTCATTTTCCTGAGAAAACACAAACCATTGCCTGATGGTAGAATTCAACGTAGTGAACTTGTCTGAGTTGTGTGAGTTGTACATATACCTCAGGGCAGATGGAAACACAAAGCCAAGTCTGGTTTGTACGTCCCACTCTGGTAGTTTTTGAAATTGCCACTCCCTCTGGCAAACTTGGGAACATAGGTTTACCTAGGCTAGTTCATAGTGCAAAGTTTAAGGGATAAAAGTGCCTGCTTTGTAGAAACGACAGAAACTGCATCTTTCTTACCCATAAAATTCTTGTTCTGTAAGTTGTCATTCAGTGCCTTCCAACAATAGGTTCTTAACTACTACTTTTCCTATCTGGCTCTTATGCAACCACAAGTAATATCAAATCTTGGGGAAATTAATTTCTTTTTTTTTTTTTTTTTTTTTTTTTTTTTTTGAGACCGAGTTTCACTCTTGTTGCCCAGGCTGGAGTGCAATGGCGCGATCTCGGCTCACCGCAACCTCCGCCTCCTGGGTTCAGGCAATTCTCCTGCCTCAGCCTCCAGAGTAGCTGGGATTACAGGCACTCGCCACCATGCCCAGTTAATTTTTTGCGCCTTTAGTAGAGACAGGGTTTCACCATGTTGACCAGGATGGTCTCGATCTCTTGTCCTCGTGATCCACCCGCCTCGGCCTCCCAAAGTGCTGGGATTCCAGGCTTGAGCCACTGCACCCGGCCTCGGAAATTAACTTCTATTAATCTCTTTCACATGACTGTATCTTTACTCACACCATGCCCTCTGCCTAGAGGTCCCCTCCTCTCCTTTAAAAGCAGATAAATCTCCTTCTTTCTTTAGGAATCGGGTCACAGAGAGTCTTTCCCAGAACACTTCTCTGTCCCCTTTGGGAAGGCCAAGTCCTCAGTGGTCTCAAATACCAAACTCTCTTCTCTCTGCTTCTCTTTCGCTATTAGCATTTATTGCTTACATGTATAGATTTCAACCTCACTATAAAGTTTTCAAAACAAAGTCTGTTGTATATTTATCTCCAAATTCCCCTGCTTGGATGCTCATTAATATTTGAGGGATGGAGCTCCTACTGCTTAAAACAGAGCATTAGAAATCCTGACTCCTGATTTTGTAAAGGGAATGTTAAGCGATACACAGATACAGAAGTTGAGAGGTTAGGGTGGCAGAGAAGGGGAGAAAGAAAAGAAGGGAGATATAGCATCAACAAAGCCATTTCTTTATAAAGAAGTTCTCCTCAAAATATAGAAAAAAAGATCCTTGAAATTAGGACCCAGAGGTTTGTCCACCTTGCAAGTCACTATCATTCCTAATTTATGCCTGAAGCACATTGCTTGCCTCTTTCAAAATATCACTTATCTTTCCCACTGCTCGTCCAATTTCAAGGCCCAACTCAAGTTATGTCTCTCCCTGAAACCCTCTCTGTTTCTCTGAAACACAGATCTCTAATCGCCTTTTGTTTTTAATGCTTTTTTGCATCATTTTTGCATAGTACTTTACATTGCATTGAGAGCCAATTGTTATAGAATATAAACTATTTCTAGTGGCCGTATTTTAAACTTCTTAAGAGATGGCCATTTTTTTCTCTCTTTGCATTCTCTATGATGCCAAGCAAAATGAAAGGTTTATGTAAGTGATTTCAGTAAAATCCAATAAATCAAAAACGTTGTAAGGTGAGATGTGAGCAACTTTCTGAAGACTCTGAAGGGGACAGCTCCTTGCCCCAAGGATTTGACTGGCTCAGATTTGAGCTATAGATAGATGGTGAAATAGATAGTGTTTTTATTGCCAAAATGTATGTTCTATGCTCACTTTGAATCTGCTCATTATCTTTAGACTTTATCCAATTAGATCTTGAAAATACTGTCTTTAAGTGGTACCCCGATGCTGTAGGGACTTCAAGTGCTTATTTTACTTGGCTCTCTTAGAATATCCTGGGCACAAGGAGAAACATCTTCACCCCCTTTTCAAGTAGGGGCTAAGTGAAATATCCTGATTAATGGACCCTGAACGAAAGTGATGGATGCCATATCCAGTCTGAGGTAGCTCAGAGTGGTCATCTCTTTCCCTGACACACTGGCCATGGAGTTGAGATGTTGAGATTGCAGCATGAAAAGATATCAAAGCCTCTGTTAGTGACAATAGGGAGCAAACTTCCTGATATTCCACATTGGACATATTGTCTTTGTTGTGTTAAACTACTGAGATTTTGGCTTTTTTTACTGGCCATCCTGACAAATATAGCAAAAACTCACCTTTAGCATTTCAGCATGTATGAAAATGTATAGATTCATACAATCTATGAAGTTTTAAAATGAATTGAAAAAGAAGGAAGTCAAAAACAATAGCTTAATCAGGAAATCATCACAGCTCTGATAGATTGGCCGTAACTTTGTTTTTCAAATATTTCTATTGACTTCAGTTAATCCAGTATACATACTTAATTTGCTCTTCCCCAGATTTTACTCCCAGAATCTATCTGTGAAGTCCCAAGTCAATCACAAAAGAGATTCTAATATAAGGAAACAAACTAGATAATTTTCTTAATGATTGATATCCAGTATTAAATAGCTAAACTCTCTTTCCACCCCTCCATCAGAGCCTAATTAAAATCTTAATTACAAATATCATCTTAGTTGAATCCTAGTTCATAGTGATCTTTATCTTTTGATTTGGCATTCATCAAATATCCCTTCATGTTTCTTGCCATCATATAATGTGCTCTTCAACTAGATTGTCAAGTCATTGAGAATAATGATCATGTATGTGGATGTGTTTTCTTTCCATAGAGTATTAATAATAATATTGTTTTAGAATACGTACTTTGTGCTAGGCATTGAATTAAGTCTTTAAATGTGTCATTCTTATTAACAACACAAAATCCAATAGGGCAAGTATTATGGTTTTTTTTGTTTTTCTTTTCTTTTTTTAATAGACTAGACAATTGGGTCTGCGAGTTTAAGCAACTTGTCCAAGGATACATAGATAGTAAACGGTAGCACTGCATAGTAGTAATTGCTTTGTGTTCATCAAAATGCATTTCTATTTCTTCTGGGGAACACAGCTAACTCTATTTTCCAGTCTTCCTTGAAGAGAAAAGTGGCAATTTCACTGAGTTCTAGAAAAGTTACTATGGGTCGCTTCTAGGCCTGGTTTATCAAAACCACCCATGTGATACTATTCTCTTTTCCCTGTCATGCCACTGAATAGTGACACTTAGGGTAACCCAGATTGAAAGACGCGTTCTTTATAGTATGAAAATATAAGTGATCTGAATAACAAAAGCTATAACACTTTAATTTATTTAATTTATATGACCATTACTCACCTAGCCTCAACCACAAAACCATATTAAGCTGCATGAGATTATTGGCTAGTTTCAGAGGAAGCAACGGTCGATTGGGTGCTGAATTCAAATATAACTATTTCTATTATCCTTAATAAGTAATGCCCTTATTCAGGTTAATGTTCACTCTCTGATATCCCAAATCAAGTCTAGTCATTAGGTGTAGTTCAGTAAAAGAGTAAGGATAGCAGTATCATTCAACTGCCATCAGACAAGGTGGGGCACATTTTCTATTGAGTATCTAAATCAGAACACAAATATATGGCTGAATGCTATTGTCCACATATTAACTGTAAATGTTTTATACTCTATGTTCTATATTCCCTATTGAGCAGGACTGCTGATTAGACAATATTTTCTGGAGTTCTAAATATCTTCGAAAGTACCACATCTTTGTGTGTTGCTTGCTGCTGCAATAATATCAGAACAAATGGCGAGTTAATCTTAGTGACCGTAGAAGCAGTTGTGAAAGCCTAACAAATCCAATGTAGTAGCATATCACTTGTAATTGCTGTCTCTTTCCTGGTTTAGTTATACCACTTTAAAAGAAATGCCCTACAACAGTAAGAGAGTAACTTCCACTGCCTCTTACAAGTTTGTCACTTAGCCCATTTTTCTTCCAGAATTTTAGAAATATTCTGTTGAAGACAGTCCTTAATTAGTCTAATCTAATACTTAATTGTTTATAACATGCTTCCACCTGCATCTTCATATTTATGTCTCAAACAGACCTAATAAAGTACATTTTATCATCTCTATCTATTTCACAGAGAAATAAATGAGTCTAAGAGATGTTACCTGACAAGTCAGTGACCATGACATAGCTATTAAATAGGAGCCTAATGACCCAAATTCCATTTTTTGGATTCCAGAACCTCAGCTCCTTATAGTAAACCATACTGCCCCAAACAGATGAGTGTTCGTGAAATATATGCCAAGAAATATTTATAGCCTGATCGTGTAGATCAGATCACAAGTATAATCTGCATAAAATGTAATCAAGCAAATAAATGACAATGAGATGGATGACCCCTGTCCATTCCCTCATACCTTTCTCCTTTGCTTCACACTTTAAAAGCAGGGAAGCCACCCCTTCACTTCCAAGCTTTCCTTGCAGCTAGAAGTGGACATACTATGTGTGATTCTGGCCTCTGAGATGTCAGTGGAAGTCTGGGGAGGGGACTTTTGGTAAAGCCTTTTCCTTCCCCGCAAAGAAGAGACAGGCACAGAAGGTGCAACCTTCCTCCCTTCTCTGTTTTTTCTACCTGAACTCAGAAATAATGGTAAGTGCCACTTTTCAAACATGAGGAAAAGACCATTGCTTAAGTAAAATTACAGCAACTGCATTCACTCAGACTTATTACTGGGAGGGAAGAAAAATAGCCACCTATGGTTTTAGCCATTGCTTTTTCTGGTAGATGCTGAAAGAAACCATAACCGATACACATAGAAACTATCAGATATTCCCTGTTCTTCAGAAGCTTTCTGACTAGCTGATTATTGAGATGGGACTGACTGGATTGGGGTAATGAGGTTGGTAAAAAAGGAGACATTTGATAAGGTTGATGAAATGAAGCAAAAATACAGAGAGCATCCAATGCCAAGTGAGGCTTTTAGTTCTTGAACAGCAGAGTTACATAAAGAAAACACATTTTAATAACATTAGTCTAGCAGTGGTGGATGAGAAGGATTGTCAGGCTAATTAATTAAGAACTTTTCTACTTATCTTCTTAGATGCCACCTTTACTTTTTTTTTTTTCTTTTAAAACCTTTCACACATTCCCAAGCACTACTACAAACCTAGAAAATATTGACAAGGAAATATAGGTTCTCACATAAATTATGACCAAATTTCAAAATTCAGAAGGAAACAAAGTGATAAATTTCTTAGTAAACATGTATAAAATGAGAGAGAGAACAACTGATGTAAATTAAAGAAAGAAAGAGAAACCTATGCTCTTTAATGCAAAATATTCTAAAGAAAGCTTAGCTTCTTTTAGGTTTTTCTCTTTATTGGATCAAAAAAATTATCTCTTTAGGCCTATTGTTTGTATTATCCTTCCTTTCTGTTTTTCCTTTTTCTTTATTTAACTGTAGATTTCTGTGATATATGCCTTGCTTGTCCATTTTTAAGTTAAGAGAATAAACAGTGTGTGTGTGTGTGTGTGTGTGTGTGTGGTGTGTGTGTGTGTGTGTGTGTGTGTGTTAACTTCACTTTTTAGGGTTTCTTAAATATGTTTACAGTTTTTTAAAAATAATTTCAAACAACTTTTGAGGTTAAACTTTAATTTTGCTTTAGTCTTTATGGGTTTTATGAAATTTACTCTCTTTCTACCTAGTTTTCCTGTCCTGATAGTTTTCCTATTCTCCTTTTCTTTAGTGTCTTAAAAATGCTACATCTACAAAATTTTAGAGTTAGAATTTAGAGATGACCTACTCCCACTTCATGATCTAATGGATAAGAAAGCAGAGGCCCAAAGCTACATAATAGAATGGCCCACAGTCCCTATTGCCATCAGCTCGATTTGGGACTAGAACCACTATGTCACACGTGTTCTTTTCAGTTAGATGGTTGCCTCAAATTTTAGTATGTCTTAGTTTACTTACAGTCATCGTATTGTAAATATCAGCCTTTCAGTCTCCATCCCTGGAGATTTTTATCAAGCAGGCCTGGAGTTAGTCCTTGATATTACACTAAAAGGTGTTTCTTGGGTGATTTTGAAGCAGTGATCTGTGGGCTACATGTTGAAAACTACCATGTTTTGACTCATCTCAAGAAAAGCCATTAGATATTTTTTTCTTATCACCATAAATGTTTCTTCTGTGTACTGACCAATAGGTAGGAGAAACCTGCCTATCCTCTATAGTTTGTATTCTATCAGGCAGCAGTATTTCCAACTCTAGATAATATTCCAGATTAACTGTGACAATAAGCTGTATCTTTAATTGTGCAAGGCAATTTTAAAACAATAGACCTAAGGCATAAGGAAGAAAGATACTATACTCCTTTGTCAAATGTTAACATTGAAAATAAACTAAATCATGCTAAATAGGGGATAAAATAACCTCTGTTAAATCTCATTTGCTAAAGTCTTTTTAATGATAAAAAATATTGTCTCTTTTGCATTTTCACTGTGATTCCTTGGAGTACTAATATAAGAAGGAGACAACTTATCATTGAATATACATTATTTTAATAAAGGCATATTATTAAAGAAAGTGTTTAACTGTTTATGTTATACACACAATTAATTAAACTTATAAGTTATTCTTGACAGGTGGAATATGTACACTGAAACAGATGTCACTGATCTCCTGTTGATATAATGCTGAGAGAGAAAAATGAGCGTTTAAAAGAAATATGTTGTAAGTTGAATCACATGGACACACATGCACACGCAAACACACACACTTTGCTACTAAGGGGAAACAGACACAAACATTCGAGAAAATTAGTAATCATAGAGATAAGGTAGAAGATGCTACATGGTCAGCTATCTACGTTGTATAAAAACACACATTTACGGCCGAGTGCGGTGGCTCATGCCTGTAATTCTAGCACTTTGGGAGGCCTAGGTGGGTGGATTGCCTGAGGTAGGGAGTTCAAGTTCAGCCTGGCCAACATGGTGTAACCCATCTCTACTACAAATACAAAAAAATTAGTCAGGCATGGTGGCATGTTCCTGTAATTCCAGCTACTCGGGAGGCTGAGGAAGAGAATCGCTTGAACCCGGAAGGCGGAGGTTGCAATGAGCCAAGATTGCGCCACTGTCCTCTAGCCTAGGCAAAAAGAGCAAAACTGTTTAAAAAAACAAAACAAAACAAAACAAAAAACCTACACACTTGTAAGAATGCCCCATTCCCTGAATAAATCAAGGCTTTCTATTTTATTCATAATACCCATAAAAGCATTCTGGTAACCAAAGATACTTTCAAGAAACAATCACAACACATTTGTGTTCACTAGAAATCAGAACTCTCTTTAGCATTTTAAACATGAGAATATGTTCATTTGAAGAATGAAAGATACATTGGATAGATTCACATGTGCATATTATTTCATCTAATATATGAAACTCCCTTACCTTTAACTTTGAAAAATTGCAATAACGATTATTGATCCCAAGTCAGGGAAATTCACAGAAGAGCAAGAGTGTAGTGCATGAGAGAAGTGATAAAGTCATCAATTTATTGGAAGATAAGCCAAAAAAAGTATGAAAATTACAGAGAAATGTGCTCAATGAATGTTCAGGACTCAAGTATTTAGCTGGTCCTGGAATACAAAGGTTTTAGAGTTAATTTTGCATAAGATGGGAGCAAAATTGCACCAGAACAATATATACACTTGTGGTAATATAGGCATGCAAAAAGATCTAAGAACACTAGTATTTAAGTCATGATAATTCTACAAGTTTTAAAATGACGATAGGTAATGTGTAGGAGAGATGGTTAGAGCAGTTTCTAAGGATGGCTGCAATTTTGGGAAACTGTCTTCCGTGCTTACTGAAAACCTCAGAAGGGGCTGATAGTTCAAAGAATAAAAGTTCATATTTACGTGACATTAGGAGGAAGAAAAAAGATAAAATGGCAAACTCCTTCCATTTATAATTAGAGGCTTCATAAGTAGAAGTCAAGATATGTAGAGAAAAACTGAATAAGCTTATGTCATTGACAGCCTGACCAAGGGAGTAAGATAAGAGATTAGATGCAGTTAAGCAAGAAAATCTATCACCACTTCTAAACAGGAAAAAATAAAAAAGATGTAAACCATGATGTTAGGTCAAAATTTCAGATAGATAAATAAAAGAAATTTGAATTTATGATGTGTTTACAAACTACAATAAAGACACATGTGTAATAAATTGTAGGTAGGCATGCAAATGAACATTAAGTAAACATAAATAAACTCTCTGAATTGATAGAGAGTAAGAGTTTCTTTAAAAATGATTGAATTAATAGAGCCAGATGTCTACCTCCTTAGAAAACATCAACTTAGATAATTCTGCCATTCACAGTATTTCTGGGCTTTTTCTTTCGAAATACTACTCAGAAGCAGTTTATGAGCCACATGTAAAAGTTCTTTTTATGAAAATATGTACTGCATTGATTTTCACCTACGTGGGATCTTTTATTTCATGATCATGGCACTATGTAACTTTGGGTTACACAGTAAATCCCAATTTACTCACCTGGGGGTGAGACTTTTTAAAATGTTGAAACTCAAGGAATATTTTCCAAGCCACAAATGTTACCTAAGTTATCATTAGCAAGTGGGAGAAGACTAACATGAACACAATTATATTTTGTAATTTTAAAAATGTCAATGAAGAAAAAAACTAAAAAGCAAGTTGCCCAGTTTAACGACAACAAATAAACAACAATATACAAGATTTTTAAGGAGAAAGTTACAAAGCTTTACTGAAAGTGATTAAAGAAGATCCGAAGAAATAAAATAATAAATGCAAAGATTATCTATAAAAAGAGTTAATATGGTAAAGATGTTTAGTATACTTAAACTGACCTGTTAATTCAAAGTAATTCTATTAAAATCCATGAGTTTTAGTGGCAACTTGATAAGCTGATTCTGGTATGCATACCCACAAAAACAGAAGGTTAAAAAGGTAAAAAAAAAAAAAAAATTCTTGAAAAAAATAAGGTGTGTTTTCTTGCCCAAATATCAAGATTTATAATAAAGCTACAATAACTTAGAAAGCATGATACTAGCAAAAGGGTGCAAATGACCAATACAATAGGAAAAAACATCCCAAATCAGGTTCACGTGTACATGCAAATGTTTTACATGCAGAAACATGATTTTGGAATTATGAGGAAAACATGGTCATTTCAATAAATGGAGTTGGGAACACTAGTTATCAATGTTGGTGTAAGGAAGCAAATCAGATTCAGACTTTACACTGTATTCAAAACTCTGTTATTCCAGGTGTATTGAAAGCCTCAATGTGAAGAACAAAACTTTGACACTTCAAGGAAAAAAAATAAGCTATAGTAAAATAGTGTAATGAGTATTTGAAAGAGAAGGGCTTCATAAATAAGGCAGAAATAAAACAAAAATCATTTGAAAAGCTTGAGAATATGACTGTTGTTTATTACTTAAATGCTGGCCTCTAGGAACCATAGAAAGGGGATGACAGAGTTCCCGGAGACAACAGGAAAAAGGAACAATGGTTAGAAGAGCGTAATAACAGCAGACAACACAAAGGCAGTCACTGCCTATTTGCATATGGTCTTCAAGCTAAGACATTTTTGCCTTTTAAAATATTTATAAACAGACAGGGTATGGTGGCTCACACCCGTAATCCCAGTACTTTGGGAGGCCAAGGCGGGCAGAACATCTGAGGTCAGGTGTTTGAGACCATCCTGATCAACATGGTGAAACACCGTCTCTGCTAAAAATACAGAAATTAGTCAGGTGTGGTGGCATGCACCTGTAATCCCAGCACTCAGGAGGCTGAGGCAGGAGAATTGCTTGAACCTGGGAGGCGGAGGTTGCAGTGAGCAAAGATTGTGCCAATGCACTCCAGCCTGGGTGACAGTGACACTCCGTCTCAAAAAAATAAAATAAAATATTTATAAACAAATCAAAAGAGGAGTAATGTTGCTTGACATGTGAAAGTCTGTGAAATTTAAATTTGGATTATTGGAAAGTAGCCACATTTACTTGATTTTGTATTCTCTATGACTGCTTTCATGCCATAGTGGCAGAGTTGAGTAGTTATGACAAAGACCACATGGCCTCAAAGCTCAAAATATATACTATACGGCCCTGCACAGAAAAAGTTTGTTGCCTCCTAGATTTTAGAAGGAACTGCACTGATGTATTATTTATACCACTCACAACAGCCTTAAAATCAGTTCTAACACAGTTTTTATTTAAGGAAGGCATCAAAATCTATCTCCCAGATAGATCACTGTAAAACAATCTCCCTGTTTTACAATGAGAAATAGTCTTTCTCTCCTCTAATGCCCTAACCACCCTGCTACCCAATTGATCTATCTGTGGTTTGAATGTTTTCATTCTCTGGAAAATTCATGTTGAAACAATCTCCAATGTAATAGTGCTGAGAGATGTAGCCTTTAAGAGGTGATGAGGCTATGAACGCTTCTCCCTCATGAATGAAATTAGCTATCATTAGAAAAGAGCTTGACAGAAGAAGTTTGTTTCTCCTGTCCTTCTGCCATGGGAGGGCATGGCATTCCTCCCCTCTGGAAGATGCAGCATTGAGGCAGCATCTTGGAAGAAGAGAACTAGCCTTCTAGGCATCCAAACATACTGGAGCCTTGATCTTGAACTTCCAACCTATAGAACTATGAAAATATATGTAAATACATTTCTGTTCTTCATAAATTACCCAGTCTTAGGTATTTTGTTATAGCAGCACAAATCAGACTAAGACACCATCCGAAGGCAAATTTGCATTTAACTATGAAATTCCATATTTAAATTGCTACCTGGGCTATGATCCACAGGAAACTAGAGTCTGAACTCCTCAACATGCACAAGAGGCCTGTAGCTGGCTCACTAGGCTTATTCCCAGCCACTGTTTGCTCCCATCACACATCCTGGGGCTCCATAACTATAGATTTGCTATATATAGAAAAGCGTTCACTCCTTTCATCTGAGATTCCATACAGTCTTAGGCCTCCATGCAATTCTTACACTGTGTTTTCTGCCAGAAATGCTGTTCCCCAACATATTTACCCACCTACCTCATTCCTTTTTTAAGACTCAGCTGATACCTCACTTATATCAGAAAACTCTATCAGCATTCTTCAATGAAAAATATGAAGCCCCTCCTTTTGCTTCCTTAGCCCTCTTACTAAGGGTCTCTCTTATTTATTCTCTTAACCTCAGTATTTAGTATAACACTTTGCAAATGTTATCAATTTTACTTTTTTATTCCAAATTTACAGATATAAATAGTCTAAGCACAATTTAATATCTTGCTTAAGGGCTACACGAGGTCATGAAAATGAACAAGCTAGAATTTGAATCCAATTTTTACTGACTCCAAAGTGTATGCATTTTCCAATGTTATACTTCCTGAAATGCAACTAACTAACAAGGCGGTTTAGGAGCAGATGTCAAAATTCAGGAAAAACAAGAAATTTAAAAAATACAGAGGAGCTGAGTTAATAAACAGAAGGACATGTAAATGATTCAGTGCCCTTAAAAACTAAAACAACTCTTGAATATCTTAATTGTTCTTCACCCTCCAAATGAGCTTGCAACTGTGAAACAGGGAAGAGGATATTGAGCAGAATCTAGAGCATTTTGTTCAGTGTCTCACTTGAAAATCATTAATAACATGCTTTGACTTCCCGAAAACTGTTTCTACTAGTTCAATTACTCCATTTGTCACCACTGTGCATGTAGGAGAGTGTGGACAAGTTCCTCTTATTCCTGACTTCGATCTTTGCTCTGCTAAAGATTTTGGTGTTTCGCCAGGCTAATCTTTTTGGCACCTTAAGCCAAGGGTTTGGTCTCTAATAATTCCTTGCCTTTGCCTTAAATTCTAGACCAGTTTTGGCAGCTAAAAAGAAGGGTGAACAGAAAAAAATAGCTTATACTATCTAATTGGTGTGATTGCATATTTTCCACTTCGTGAAGAGTAGCAAAAGCAATATTGACCCATCACTGCCAGTTGACAGTGAAATGTCAGGACAGGGCTGCAACAATATCTTTGTAATGAACCAACTCTGAATACCAAGTTGGGCAGGCTAGTGAAAATCAAGTGAGAATGAAAAAGTATAAACACTTCTGATTAACAGCCAATAGCACCAGCTGGAGCAGACAGTATAACACAGAAGGGTCAGATCCAGTGTTGACAGGTTTGGCAAGGCAACCTCGTTAACAGCAAGATGAAACTTCATTTGCTCACAATTTCATAGGCTGTTTCAAAGACACCTTCTACAAATTGACTTTAGGAAATGGAATTGCATTTAGCTTGACTTTTCTGGCAAACACAGAAAGAATTTCACCAAGTCTTTCTGGATGCTTGTGGAGACTCAGATTCAAAAGGGGAATATATGGTGAAACAAAGCAGGAAAGAAAAATCACAAAGCCTCTATGTGAAGGAAATGCTGGGAGATTCTGTTAAAGTGGCTGAATGTGCTAGTCAAAAGCTCACAAAATATCCAAGCAAGGGAAATGAAGCTCGCGAAAAAACAAACACGGAGACTCCTGAATGGCCCAAAGCATTCAAATTTAAGTCAAGCAAGATTGCGGACCCGAGCCTAAAAAGCGGCCATATAGGAAGGATTTGGCTCTAGCCAAAAAAAAAAAAATAAATAACCAGGTAAAATGATCTCTAAGATTTCTATAGAATCAGTGTGCTTTAAGAACATCGTTGAACTCACCAGTGAAGTAGTCTAATTTAGATCATCATTTGAAGTAGCAATACACAGACTGGTTCAGTTGAACACATTACATCTGAATTGTGTTTCCCATGTGACTGTGTCTGGAATCCAGTAGCAGAATGTTAGTTCCATTAACTTGGAAATTCTTACAGGTAGAAGGCTGCCCTGAAAGAAGGTCGCTATTAGGTGAACACTATAAATAAATGAAGTGAACAAGAGACTGGTATCTTCCAGAGCCATTTCATAAAGAATGTAAATGCTGAGTAATCTAAATTAGGAGCCAATAGTTGTAAAACATACACCATTCCATAAAAGCTGTAGTCTGCACAGGTTATAACCTTTTTAAAGTGCCCGAATATAGATACAAATGCTAGTATTAAATATGTTGTCCTTAAGAGAAGCATCCAAAAAAAGAATTAAAGGAAAACACATGTCTTGGCTGAGATTTCTCATGGCTGAGCTCTGTAACTAAGAAGCTCTGGTCTGGCATCTGCCACCTGGGTCCTAGGTCCTCCCTTGCTCTTGCTTACAGATTTACACATATGTAACATTCAGTGCTTTCAGAGATCTATCCCAGAAATCTATGGCTTCACAAATGTGTTGATTGACAAAAATAATCTCATACCAGTTGAGAGAGATTCAATGAAATGTGACTGTAGGTGGTTAAAATGCAAACACTACAAGAAAACCCCATTGGGTGATGATAGGAGAATGGACTGAGAACTTTCATTTGGGGAAAGCTGAATCCCCAAGTGAGGAGTTACGCTGGGGTATTAAGTGGAGAGAATGGCACGTTTAGAATGAGTGTGTGGATTTGAATAAATGCATTTCTTAGAGCAGTAGGTATGATTAATATATCTATAACGAGCAAGTTCAGTTTAAAAGGAAAGTTTAATATCTGGAATAGAGAAAATTGCTTTGATGCTGTTAATATAGATCCCAGGAAAACTGTTATAATGAGGAACAGAATATTACCCACCTAAAGACAAGGCAAAGTTGTGACACCCAAAGTCCAATGGACTATTCATCTCTAGAGAACATCAGAATTGTCAAGAAATGATGGGCAGTGTCAGCCTTCTTTGGGGATGGAATAAAAAAAAAAAGGCCTGGAAAGATATAATTGATCTTTTTAGCAAAGACTTGTTAGTCAATAACATCTGAGTAATGTGCCTGCGAGTTTTTGTGCTTTAATTTGCTCACCCTTCCAAGAGATGGACCATACCTTTTGTTGTGATGTATGAGGCATTGGCAGGATGACCCAGCATGAGAACTGGAGAGGGAAGTGATACATTCCATAGCTAAAACCTTTGCAGTAGGAAACTCCTCTCCCTTGATCCTTCGGGTAGTCTTAACAAAAGAAAAATGTCAAACAAGCAGACCTCGATGACTACCTAGTGTAGTGATACAGTTTGGATATTTGTCGCCACCCAAATCTCAAGTTGAAATGTAATCCCCAGTGTTGGAGGTGGGCCTGGTGGAAGGTGCTTTGGTTATGGAGCAGATCCCTCATGGTTTGGTGCTGTCCGTGCCATAGTGAGTGAGCATTTGCAAGCTCTGGTGAAGTGAGTGGCATCTCCCTTGCCAGTCTTGCTCCCATTTTTGCCATGTGATGTGTCTGCTCCCACTTCACCTTCTGCCATGAGTAAAAGCTTCCTGAGGCCTCCCCAGAAGCAGATACCAGCACCATGCATCCCGTACAGCCTGCAGAGCTGTGATCCAGTTAAACCTCTTTCCTTATAAATTATGTAGTCACTGGTATTTACTATAGCAACACAAGAATGTCCAAAAACATGCAGTATAGGTTGCTGAAGAATCAAGTCAAGGTAAGATGAGGGTAGTAACAAAAAAGGAACCACAAAATCTGTTCCCGTCTCCTCTCCAATAGGCAGTGTAAGGTCAAAGGCAGCAGGCCACTGAGATACACAGACATGAAGGGGAGAGGCATCGGTAGCCAAAACTAAGAGGAAGACTCGGGATCCTGGGCTTGGGAAAAGAGCCTAAATAATGTGAGACAAGAACGAGTAAATTGCAGCTTATGGTGACCATCTGAATAATTCTGATGATGGAATAATTCTAGAACATTCTGAGACTTTTAAAAGAGCCAGCTATATGTAGATTAGTTCTTAATCTAAAGCACCCAGAAGGCACAAGGTTCTACCTAATACCCATCCAGGGTGCCTATTTCCTTAAGGTTTTCTGAGACCTATGACTTACCATAGCCTTTTCTTTGAAGAGGCAAATTCTGAGTAAAGGAATAGAAGAAATAATGCCCCTTTGGGCTGTACATGCTTCCAGTCAGCTGCCTACTCCCAATTTTGTCCTTGTTAAAAATTAAAAAAATATTATTGTTATTTTGAGATGGGGTCTCACTCTGTCTCCGGGCTGGAGTGTACTGGCAAGATCTTGGCTCACTCCAACCTCTGCCTCCTGAGTTCAAGTGATTCTCCTGTCTCAGCCTCCTGAGCAGCTGGGACTACAGGTGTACGACACCACGCCCAGCTAATTTTGTATTTTCAGTAGAGATGAGGTTTCATCATGTTGGCCAGGTTGGTCTTGATCTATTGACCTTGTGATCTGCCTTCTAAAGTGCTGGGATTACAGTCTTGAGCCACTGCCCCCAGCTCCTGTTGAAACGCATGGCCTCGTGCGTCTTTGGCTTTCTGAGTTTTTTACACGCACTGGAATTGTATTACCTGAGAGCAGGAACTTTTTGTGCTCATATTCCTCAGGAGCTCAAGCCAGATTGAAGGAATGAATCAGTGCCTTACTCCTATAGATAAGTGGTTTCAACTTGCGAGGGGTGATTTTGCCCCTCAGGGAACAATTGCCAATGTCTAGATGCATGCTCAACTGTCAAAATGGGAAAAGAGCGCTGTTGCTCTTATCTAGCAGATAGAGCTCTGCAGTGCACAGAGAACCTTCTCCTTCCCCTTTGCCATACATGACAGAGCACTGTCCAGCACCAAACATCCATAGTTGTGAGGTTGAGAAACCTCATCATAAGTGATTCAAGTTTTGGTTAAGATTAATGCACTAATCTTAGGTTATACATGTACATATTAATTTTAAAAACCATTAAAGTAATATTTAATCATAGTTTTAAAAAATAAAGGAAAGGAGAATGCACCAAAAAATAAAAATACTAGCAGGTCACAGAGAATAGATAAATGAACTATTAATTGTTTATTCCCATTTCCATTTTGAAAGAGAATTTCTCTATAAAAGGACTTCAACCCAAAGTCTTGACTTGAATGATCTGTGTTTTGGATACTAGTGGTATCCAGCTGCTGAGAGAGTTTTATGTAGGGGGAGGATGCTGGTCACACCACATGAACAATCAATTTGCGTAGTTTATCACATTCTGACTTAAACCTCTAGGAAACTGGCAGGACATTGGCTTCTGAAAAACCCAGTAATTTGGAAAATGGTTCAGAGAAGAAGCTTAGCCAATTTCTCAGCTTCAGGAATGTTTTGGCTAAGACACTGTAGGGGAGAAAAGAAATCCACAAGATGATGTAAATACATACAACTTCGTCTTAGACAAAGCCATTTATCTGTTGAATAAGGCTGCTTGTTGGTACCTACTACCTGAGGAGCATGGTAAAGGGTCAATCCTGGATATGACAAAACTTCCCTGTACCATGTGTAAATTGAGCCTTGATAGTGAAAGTAAAATTATTCTTTCATATCTTGGCTGGGTGTGGTGGCTCATGCCTGTAATACTAGCACTTTGGGAGGCCAAGTTGGGAGGATCATCTGAAGCCAGGAATATGAGACTAGCCTGGCCAATATAGCAAAATATAGCCAAAATATAGCAAAACACCATCTCTGCTAAAAATACACACATACACACAATAGGTGGGTGTCGAAGCACACCGTTGTAATCCTAGCTACTTGGGAGTCTGAGGCATGAGAACAACTTGAACCCAGGAAGCGGAGGTTGCAGTGAGTTAAGATTATACCACTGCACTCCAGCCTGGGCAACAGAGCAAGACTGCATCTCAAAAAAAAAAAAAAAAAAAAAAAAAAAAAAAAAAAAAAAGCCCGATTTCCTTTTCCATGTCCTTATTTCATTTCCTTATTTCAACATGAAACCCAAAGATGAGGTTTAATGCTGCATTCACCTAGTTCCTTTGGCTATTCTGCTTGTCACTGACATCAATATTTCTCCAATTTTGTCAGGAAAAAGGAGTTATTAGAGTGAGCCTTTGTAAAGTGAATTCCACCAAGAACCTAACTAGCAGCGTCTGACTTCTATCACACTAGTTACTGCCTGGCCCATCTGGGTGATACACATTTCTGTCCTCTTTGAGGCAGTTTTGACCAAGGATCTTGAAGAAAAGAAGAGGAAACAACCGAATAATTATATCAATCAAATTCTGAGGCTTCTGAAATGCTCCTTACCTTTTTCTGAAAAATGTTTATTCTGCAGTGCCCTAGAGAACTGTTGATCTCTCCATTTTTAGTGATTATTGTTTCAATTCCAGAGGTGAATTGGAAAGAGTAGTTGAAAAAATTGGGAGCTCAATTCTTATCTTATCAAAAACTCTTTGCTTTTGTCACTGTAGTTTAAAATAATGGCAAAAGTAAAAATAGCAAAATAAAAAACTAAAGCATGTTTACTTTTTTTTTTGAGACAGAGTCTCGCTCTGTCACCAGGCACCAGGCTGGAGTGCAGTGGTGCTATCTCGGCTCACTGCAGCCTCCGCCTCCTGGGTTCAAGCAATTCTCCTGCCTCAGCCTCCTGAGTAAGTGGGACTACAGGCACATGCCACAACGCCCAGCTAATTTTTGTATTTTTAGTAGAGACGGGGTTTCACCATGTTGGCCAGGATGGTCTCAATCTCTTGACCTCGTGATCTGCTTGCCTCAGCCTCTCAAAGTGCTGGGATTACAGGCGCAGGCCACCGTCCCTGACCAGCATGTTTACTTTTAAACTCAGCTAGAAGATGAAAAGATGCTTCCATTTCTTTTCCTCCAAGTAATATAAAACTATTATCAATTCATCCAATGACTACAGAACTGCCTATGAGATGGCTAAGAATTTGAAAGGAGGATGGGTGCAGAAGTACATCTGTAATCCTAGATCTTTGGAAGGCCAGGGTAGGACGTGTAGTCCTAGAGCTTTGGAAGGCCACAGTAGGAGCATCGCTTGAGGCCGGAAGTTTGAGACCAGTCTCGTTAAGACAGTGAGATTCCATTGCTACCAGGAAAAAGAAAAAGAAAAAAAAAAAAAAAAAAGTAACCAGGTGTGCCTGTAGTTCCAGCTACTCAGAAGGTTGAGGCAAGAGGATCACTGGAACCTAGGAGATCAAGGTTGCAGTGAGTTGTGATCAACCTGTCTCAAAACGTAATAATAATAATTTGAACAGTGTACTTTGGTAATGTGGACCGAAGACCTTAAAGATATATGTATGTTTTGATCGAGGCATTACATTTTCATGAACTTACATTAGGGAAAAACAGTTCATACCAGGAGGAAGGCATAAACAGTGATCTCACACTTAAAAATGGAAAGTTTAGAAACAGATCTTGTAACTGACTTTCATGCAGCCCATAAGAATTATGTTGTGGAAACAAGGTTAATAACGTAAGTGAAAAAAAAAAAGCAGTTTGCAAAATGACATTATTTTATTTAATTGTATTCTTTTATAAATTGAGAAATATTTTTGTTATAATAAAATTATTTTTAATTATAGTAAAGATTATTTTATTTTCTATAATTAGCATGCTTTTTAAAAGAATGATAAAAAGAATTTTTTAAAAAATGATGAAAAACTCAAAGTCCAAAAGAACCTTCCTGTATTGGATTGGCCCTCTCAGGTCATAGCAACTTGTATGAACTAGGTTTTGCTTCATGATAGAATCAACGCTTTTTAATGCATCAAATTTTAAGCAATGGTAGAGATTTTCCATAAATAAAAAAGATAAGATTTTTATTTGGCAGTGTGGTTAGAACCTCAATGTTTTTGATAATGTAACTGTAGAATATTTTTAATGCTGGCTGAATTGCATTCAGTATTGATTTTTAAAGGAAAAACCTATGTGAAGACATTTATCTACTTGTAATCGACAGTGTATAATCCATTACTCTAATAGCTTAATGGTCTTTTAAGTAGGAAAAAGAAAAGCAACATTCAGATTATAAACTCCTTTTTGGTCACCCAGAGATGGTAAAGACTTACCTGTGTATCTTGCTTTGTATAGCTTAATTAAGCACAAGTATTTATCAAGTACTTTGTACTAAGCACAGAAATCAGTGTTCCCATGTGTGCACTGGGAATCAGGCCACTGGTATGACCACATGGATGATGGTTGGTGACCACATCCAATCTGATGGACCAGAACCCACACTTCACTATTGCTTAAAAGTGCCAAGAATCGCAACTGCAAGACCTCATCTTTGTACTCTAAGCACTTGCACCCTGTGTACAGAGATACACCAGTGCTCACGAAACAAGCAGATCCATGCCAACACCAGAGAGGCTCCTAAAGTGTTCAGTTACGATCAGCATGGAAAACATGTTATTCATTCATGTAGACTGACAACTTCTTGAGAAAGAAAATGTTTATACAGTTTTTTTACTCCCTAATGTGTTTGCTTTTTGGCTGAACATATATATATATTCAGTAGGCAAAAACATTTGGTAATTTGCTAATTATAAAAAGAATTATAGACATCGACACTGCATAGTGTTGAGTTTGGTTAGGGTAATGCATTGGATGTCCTTAGATCTCATTCCATGTGATAATGTTAACATATAGCTTGAAAAAAATTGAACCAAATTCACTTTTTATCTAAATTTAAAATAATCACACACACACAAACCATCTATACCAAGGCACACCAGTGGATAATTATGTACAAAAATAAATAGAACCTAGATCAAAATTTCACATTTCAATTTTCTTTAATAAAGCTTGGGCTTTAAAATGTTCTCAGAACACTATGCTATTTTATTATAGAAAAGAAAAGTATATCTTTTCTTTAAAAAAAAAAAAGATTTTTACCATGAAATGCAGAAACGTAAACCTGAAATCAAACCAATAGATCCTCAACAAAAAATTCAGCAATGAATCTCTCTTTTCTCCTTAAAAGCCTTTCTCAAATAATTTATACAAACTGTGCAATATCTCAGAACTTATCTATGTTGGCTCTACAAGCAATATAATTATGCAAGTCAACTTTCTTTAATTCCACATATAAGTCCTTCCTAAGTTCTCTGTTTTCCCTAAGATGGCTATTAATTAGTCAATAATTGCTTGAAGGCTCTAATTGATTGGCACTATAAAAAGAAAAAGGCTTATATGATTCTTTTATTTCTGAGCTGTCTTTATAATTAAGTAAAATGTTAGCAACATTTTATTAGACAGAACAGAGAAGAGGATTGTATAAAACCCATGGAAGAGGCATCACTAAACACTAGGCTGGCTCTTCCCTCTCTGCTTTGATTGACAAGAAATAAATGAGGACTATGCACACACAGCTTGAGAACACATGCAAATATTGCATATGGATTATCTCACCTGATAATATCCAAAGGCTTCAGGGAAATTCAACAAACCCAAAAGCCTAGAAGGTTTACGCTCTTGGATATACCCAGATTATTTGTGTCATAGAATACTCTACATTCATTTTGTAACAGCAGAAATAAGTTTCTGTGATCACTTAACTTCATTTCTGAAATTTCCTTTTTCCTCAGCAGTATCAAATAAGAAGTATCTGTAGACTGTATTCTCTATGAATTATCATTCTACATATAGTTGCAAGACATTTGCTTTTGTCAAGCTGTCTTATTGACCCCCAAATCCTAATAGCCCTTCTGCAATTTGCTAAACAGTATTTGAAGCTCAGACAAGATATGATTCCTCAGTCACATTTTTTCAACATATTTTAAAGCTAGATAATTTGAAATGAAACCAAACGAGGCATGTTCTTTTCCTTCTATGGGTATACACTTTCCAAAGCAAAAATTCAAAATACAAACACTGCGTACAAATTGTTGTATTACTGGGTTAAATTAGCATAAAAATGAAGCAAATATTGTGTATCGCCTGGAATTACTTAAGCAATAAGTAACTAAAAACTATTGTCTCTGATTAGTCAAAGGAGTGCAGAAGAGATGCTGTCTGCATATCATTGGTATGAAACCCTTTAATGGCTTCTCACTGCTTTTAAGATGAAAACTAAGTCAGGAAATTGCCTACAACTTATGTTCTAGTCTTCTTTCACCTGTGCCTGCTTCCACTGGGTCTTTATACAGGCATATTCTTCCCTTCTGCTTCCACTTTATCTCCACATTTCCTCCCCCAAAACTGTCCTTGAAGTCTCAGCTTTAATAAGAATATTTCCTTGACCCTCAGCAAAGCTTGGTTTTCTTCTCATATGTACCTTTCTTTCCAGTAATTAGCAGTAATTATGTGTTCATTCATATAATTATTTAGTTCTTGTCTTTCTGACTAGTCTATAAGAAATGTGAGAGTAGGCAGTATTTAGATTTTTTTGTGTTCTCTAGTGTAAGCCCAGTATCTATCACAGTCTACCAATCCGTAAGGGAATAGCATTTGTGTTACTCTGGCCCATTTATCTAGTGACCTGAAAGTCTGCCAGTTTTGACTGGGGTCCAGAACAGGAGAAGTCTTTGCAAAAGGTGCAGGCTGCTGTGCAACCTGCTCTGCCACTTGGACCATATGACCCAGCAGATCCAATGATGCCTGAAGTGTCAGTGCCAGGTAGGAATGCTGTTTGGAGCCTCTAGCAGGTCCCAATAGATGAATGAGAGAGAAGGCCTCTAGGATTTGGGAGAAAAGCCCTGCCATTTTCCGCAGATAACTACTCTCCGTTTGAGAGACAGTTTTTGGCCTGTTACTGGGCTTTGGTGGAAACTAAACGTTTGACTATGGGTCAGTAAGTCATCATCTGACCTGAACTGTCCAGCATGAACTGGGTGCTTTCTGACTCATCTATCCATAAAGTTGGTCATACACAGCAGCATTCCATCATCAAGTGGAGGTAGTGTATATGTGATGGGGCTTGAGCAGGTCCTGAAGGCACAAATAAGTTACATGAGGAAGTGGTTCAAATTCCCATGGTCTCCATTGCTGCCACCCTGCCTTCTTGTCCCCAGCCTGCACCGATGGCCTCATGGGGAGTTCCTTATGATCAATTAACAGAGGAAGAGAAGACTAGGACCTGGTTCACAGATGGTTCTGCATGATATGCAGGCACCATCCAAAAGTAGACAGCTGCAGCACTACAGCCCCTTTCTAGGATATCCCTGAAGGATGGTGGTGAAGGAGAATCTTCCCTATGGGCAGAACGTTGAGCAGTGCACCTGGTTGTGCACTTTGTATGGAAGGAGAAATGGCCAGATGTGCGATTACATACTGATCCATGGGCTGTAGCCATTGGCTTGGCTGGATGGTCAGGGACTTGGAAGAAACAGGATTGGAAAATTGATGACAAATAAATTTGGAGAAGAGGTTTGTGGATGGAGCTCTCTGAGTGGTCAAAAACTGTGAAGATATTTATATCCCACATGAGTGCTCACCAATGGGCTACCTCAGCAGAGAAGGATTTTAATAATCAAGTGGATAGGATGACTCATTCTGTGGACACCACTCTGCCTCTTTCCCCAGTCACTCCTGTCATCACCCCATGGGCCCATGAACAAAGTGGCCATGGTGGTAGGGATGGAGGTTACACATGGGCTCAGTAACACAGACTTCCACTCACCAAGGCTGACCTGCCTACAGCCACTGCTAAGTGCTCAATTTGCCAGAAGCAAAGGCCAACATTGAGGCGGTGATATGGCACCATTCCTCAGGGTGATCAGTCACCTACCTGCTGACAGGTTGATTACATTGGACTTCTTCTATCAGGGAAAGGGCAGAGATTTTTCCTCACTGGAATAGACACTTACTCTGCGATATGGATTTTCCTACTGGGCACACAATGCTTCTGCCAAGACTACTATCCGTGGACTCAAGGAATGCCTAACCCACCATCATCGTATTTCACACAGCATTGCCTCTGACCAAGGCACTCACTTTACAGCTAAAGAAGTGTGGCAGTGTGCTCATGTTCATGGAATTCATTGGTCTCACCATGTTCCCCATCATTCTGAAGTAGCTAGATTGATAGAATGGTGGAATGGCCTTTTGAAGTCACAATTACAATGCCAACTATGTGACAATACTTTGCAGAGCTGGGGCAAAGTTCTCCAGAAGGCTGTGTATCCTCTGAATCAGCATCGAATATATGGTACTGTTTCTCCCATAGCCAGAATTCATGGGCCCAGGAACAAAGGGGCAGAAGCAGAAGCAGAGCCATTCACCGTCACCCCTCGTGATCTGCTACCAGAGTTATTGCTTCCGGTTTCCATGACATTATGTTCTGCTGGCCTAGAGGTCTTAGTTCCAGAGGAAGGAATGCTGCCACCAAGAGACACAACAATGAGTCCATTAAACTGGAAGTTAAGATTGACACCTGAACACTTGGGCTTCTCCTACCATTAAAGCAATGGGCTAAGAACGGAGTTGCAGTGTTGGCTGGGGTGATTGACCTGGACTATCAAGATAAAATCAGTCTACAACTCCATAGCGGAGGTAAGAAAGAGTATGCATGGTATAAAGGAGATCCATCTGGGCATCTGTTAGTATTACCATGCCCTGTGATTAAGGTTAGTCAATGGGAAACTACCACAGCCCAATCCAGTAGGACTACAAAAAAAGTCCAGATCCCTCAGGAATGAAGGTTTGGGTCACTCCACTAGGAGAAAAACCATGACCTGCTGAGATGCTTGCTGAAGGCAAAGGGAATACAGAATGTGTAGCAGAAGAAGATGGTCGTCAATACCAGCTATGACCACGTGATTAGCTGCAGAAACTAGGACTGTAAACTGTCACAAGTATTTCCTCCTTCTTTTATTAAAAACATCTTTGTGCATGATACACACTTGTACTAAGAAAATATCTTCATTTCTTTTCCCTTTATCATGTGACATAAAACTTACTGACTTCATGTCAGCATTTAAGAATTGCTAACTTTATATAATAGTGTTTAGGCTGGGGATTGGTATGTTTCTGGTTGTACAAGGATAGTTGTATTATGACCTTATTATTGTCTTTATTTGAAGAATATATATGATCTCAGGAGATGTGTATGGTTTCAAGTTGACAAGGGGTGGACTGATTATGGTTAATACTGTTAACTTGATTGGATTGAAGGATTCAAAGTCTTGATCCTGGGTGTGTCTTTGAGGGTGCTGCCAAAGGATATTAACATTTGAGTCATTGAGCTGGGGAAAGCAGACCCACTCTTAATCTGGTGGGCACAATCTAATCAGCTGCCAGCGAATATAAAGCAAGCAGAAAAATGTGAAAAGGCGAGATTGGCCTAGCCTCCCAGCCTACATCTTTCTCCCTTGCTTAATGCTTCTTGCCCTCAAACATCAGACTCTAGGTTATCCAGTTTTGAGATTCAGACTGGCTCTCGTTGCTCCTCAAGCTTACAGATAGCCTATTGTAGGACCTTGTGATTATGTACATTAATACATAACAAACTCCCTTTATGTATGTATGAAGTTCTGTCCTCTAGGGAACCCAGACTAATACAGCATTTATTGAATTACTGAATACAAATAACTCTTATTTACTCTGTGGCTTCTTATGGACATCCTTACAGGGAGAGCTCAGGTCAAGAGGGAATATAGCCTATTGCCTGCCATAAGGCATAGACCTTCAGTAGAACTACTGGTCAGACACCTCTCAAAATGTGGAAAGTATTCCCTTAAAGTGACCAGGTGCATTATGAAGTTACAAAAGCAGTTTTCTGTCATTAGGTAAGATACAGAATTGATAGGAATCAGCAAGTTAAGATTCATTTACCTCTGTCCCAAGCTGCCATAGTAACGTAGAACAGATAACCCTCAGAATTGTCTAAATACAACGACGCAATGCACATTATCTAGTAACTTACTTCATATTAAAAAGAAAACTATCAAAAAGCAGAACTGGAATAGATGATGGTGACCATAACTTTGGAAAAGTAATAAACGAGAGAGACTATATCAAGATAGAGTGCAGCCCATGTAACTTGCTTTAAACAGAAAAAGGTTCTCATAGCCAAGTATTCCACTCATCTTTCACAGACATCTAAAAACTTATCCTCTGGAATAAAGTTAAGTCTTTAGGGATTTTTTTTTTTAATGGAAGAATTTTTAAGCCAAGTGGAATCACCTAAAGTTCTCTGTGTAAGTTCTAAGATAAAACGGTAAGGACAGAAAGTCCCCAAGCTTCACAATAATTCATTATTCATTAGTTTGCATAAATGATTACCATATTTATCAATGGCTGTAACTGAGGCATCCTGAGATCAGGGGTGTCACAATGGAGTTGTCCCTGCTATGCCTTGAATTAAAATTATGTTTAAGTCATATTCATTAAAGCTGGGTAATCGCTATTTAGTAAGGAAGGCAAAAATTCACATACAGTTGACTCTTGAACAACATGGGTTTGAACTGTGTGGGTCCATTTATATGCAGATTTTTTTCAATAAAAGATACAAGAAGTATGTCTGCTTCTCCTACCTCCATTTCCATCTTCTCCACCTCGTCAGCTTCTCCTACCTCCATTTCCATCTTCTCCACCTCGTCAGCTTCTCCCCCACTGTGGTAGTAAAACAGCCACTTCTCTTCCTCCTCCTCAGTCTTCTCAAAGTGAAGACCAGTGAAGATGAAGACCTTATGAGGAACTTCCACTTAATCAATAGCAAATTTTCCCCTTCCTTATAATTTTCTTAGTGGCATTTTTTTCTCAAGCTTGCTTCGAGAATATATTATATAATACATATAACATATAAAACGTGTTAATTGACTGTTCATATTCTTGGTAAAACTTGCAGTCAACAGTAGGCTGTCAGGAGTTAAGTTTTGAGGATTTCAAATGCTATACATGCATTTTCTCATCACACAGGGGTTCAGTGCTCCAACTTCCAGGCTATTCAAGGGACAACTATGTAAAATTTATTGTCATCCTCTACTAAGAATAGAAATACAAATCATAATAAAACTAGAATATTTTTAATTAAAAAAATTGCAATCAAGACTATAAGTGAAAATTGGAAGAAAATGACTGAGTTTGTTAAACATTATTATTGTTAATGTTGGAGTATTCAGATTTGATTCAATAAGAATTTATTGATCTACCACGTGTATGACTGCTGGGTGTGATAGTGTTGGCATTCTAATTTGGCCACCCTAATGCTGGTAAATTCTGAAGAAGAGTAGAATACTTAGGGAATCGTAATGATTAGGCTTTGCTTTCATTTCTGTTATTGACTTTAATTATTGGCTGAGGGGGAATGAAAGAACTGACTTCAACTTTGACATATATGCCCACCAAAGAAAGAATACTGAAGTGCTCACATTAATATGTCTGACATTTCACATCAGAGGGTTACCTTTGGTCAACATTTTCCTGACTCAAAACTAATCTACAGATTTCCTTTCAACTAAGAAACTTAGCCATGGAAAGATAAACAAAAGTTTAACTTGTCTAATTGTTCATTATGTGTACTGCTATGAACAGAAGCTTCTTTTGATTATTTAAATTTGCTCCTAAATCCATCTCAAGCGACTTCTCTTTTTCTACAAAAATGTTTCAGGTGATAATTTACATCTGAAAGTAAAGGAAAAGATGTATTCTGTCTGGCTATGTAATACTTAGTTTTGGGGCATGGCTACATGTATGATTTAACATGCTTTAACACCTTCACAGTCTTGATTCATTCGACTGTCTTCTCAAAGCAAACATGTCTCATCTGGCAAGGTTGTTTTCTATGTTGGTTTCCAAGAAACCCATGGTTAAGGTACATTTATACAGCTGAGTTTCAATGCATTATTTAAGCATTAGAGAATAAAGTGAATACCCTCCCAGTGAGCATGTGCTTTGTAAAAAATACCATCTTAGTGATATGTTAGCTATTCAAGACATTCGTTGGAAAAGGCACATACCTACTCTCCAATGAAGTTCTAAATGTTTAGTTATTACTGTGTTCTGGTACCAAGTGCAACTGAGAGCATTTCTAAAGGCATGTGACTAGAGCCATACGCCCAAGGTTTATGCCACAGCATTGGGTGATTTAGTGAGGCAGATTCCTGCCTAAAATAGTGGTTTAGGCTGGGTATAATGGCTCATGCCTGTAATCCTAACACTTTGAAAAGCTGAGGTGGGAAGACTGCTTGAAGCCAGGAGCTCAAGATCAGTCTAGGCAACAAAGTAAGATCGTAGCTCTCTAAAAAAAAAAAAAAAAAAAAAAAAAGCTGTGCATGCTGTCACACACACTGCATGTCTGTTGTCCCAGCTTCTTAGGAAGCTGATGGAAGTGTATCTCTTGAACCAATAACTTGCCCAGGGTTATGATACTAGTGAAGAGAGAAACTAGGATTTGAACCAAAAGTATCCAGCTACAGAGGTATACTGATCTATACTTTAGTGTAAACCACTGCGCTATACTAACCGTTGCAAAGAGCTTACTGAGAGTCCCTGCAAACTAATAGTCCTTTGGCTTTGCTTCAATCAGCTTGGTTCTCTTCTCTGTCTCTCTCTCTCTCTCTCTCTCTCTCTCTCTCTCTCTCTCCCTCTCTCTCTCTCTTCTTTAAATCAAATCAGTGCCCTCATATATAATGTTGGATCTAATGTTCTTACCTGTATCTAAACATTCATCCAGTGAGCAGTCTTCCCAAGAGAGGCTGATATGCTAACAGATTTCTGTCCTGATAAATAGAAATGAGACCAAATTGCTGGGCTAAAAGCCACCTTCCTTCTTGCCCTTTCCTGGTCTCCCACTCACCTTATGCATCTTTCACATTGTAGAACTCATCAAAGAAGAAAAATTAGCCCTCATAGTACAGCTGATATTTTCACTGGGAAAATGATTTCAGATCTCTTTTACTAAATTACTGCAACATCCAGATTCTCAGATTTCTCAAGTTATTACAATTTAGCTATGAAAAATGCTATTTCAAGAACACAAATTCTGAAAAATTCACTATATGCTTCTAGGCAGTAACTATCGAAAGTAGGTGGCTTTGGATGCAAAACACTTATTTTAAAGAGAATAATGCAGAGATGAGAGGGAGTGAAAGAAAAAGAAGAAAGAGAAAGCAATTAAGGTTATGGAAATGGGACATTGCTATATAAGGTGAGTTATAGTTAGAGGCCCTTGTCAAGCTAAAAACATTTTTTCCAAACCTTTCCTTAGATAAGCCATATTTTACGTTGTTAAACCTGAGACGATCTGTAACAAGCAGAATTACTGCTAACTCTTATTCAGTTTATTTTACACTTTTTATTCAACTTTGTGACTTACAGCTATGATTCTAAATTATCGCTCAAAATATAAAGTGAAACATACATGTGAAATAAAACTAAACAGTAATAAACTTTGTCAAGAAAAGCTAATTATTCAGGCAATATTTAGTAATAATTTATAATTCAATTTATCATTTGAAAAGGATGGATACAAAAATAGATATAGATAAATAGAAAGAGATACATTCTTTTAAATTTGTATAACTCTTTACATTTTATAAGTAAAAATAAAAGTGCATTTCTGTAAAATTCATTTAATTAATCCCTGGTATTTTGTGATAACTCCTCAAAGAATCCTTGATATAAAAAAGACAGATTTATTTCTGGGTATTTTAGTCCAAAGCCTTTGTGCTGTTTAGAAGTAAGGATTTGGAATGAAATATTTCTCTCCACTGTTTTTTATTGCAAATTGATTAACAAATATTTATAGAGTACGTATCTTATGTTAGCTTTTGTATACAGTGAAGTGGCAAAAGAGAACAAAACACATAAAAAAAGTGTCCTTATACAGCTTACCAAAATATCAGATCTTATTATAATTGTTGATTTATCAAAGAAGTTGCCTCAGGACCATTTTTTATGATATTAGAGAGAGCCAATATACCAAGAGGTCCCTATTTGAATTCTCCATCTCTTAGATACTCTATAATTATTGCCATGTTGATTATATTCTCAAAGCTAGTGTTTAGAAACACGTACATTGGACCTGACTATATTTCCTGGAGCCCTGCCACAGATAGTTCATGTGTCCCACCATGAAAGAGATGTTATTAAACTGTCAAAGACATTCGGAAGAAAAGTTGTCATTTTCTTCTTTTCCCTGTTTTCCCAAGGCCACGCCTAAAATTTCCTCTTCTTCACTGATTTCTCCACTAGTCGCAATTTCACAGCTGGTGGCTAGCTATAAAAGAGAGTGTCCTCATTTGAGGAACTTTACACGAAAGCCTGCCCTGTTTTGATATATTAAAGCCATCAAAGAAAATAATGGCCCTGTCTCTAGTCATCTTTTATCTCGCTCCCACAAAGTGACAGAGGATTAGAAAGTAAAAATGTAAAGAGTCACTATTCCAAGCAGAAGCCCTTTTCTCTGATTTGAAGCTTTAGAGCTGGGAACCAAAACTTCAATGGCATGGTCACTTTAAATACAAGTACATTTGCTTATTGGTTTGCTACTATAAATCAAGATGCTGGGTATTTTCACAAGCATTCCCCTGACTAAATAACCAGCAGCACTACGAGTCAGGAGATTAAAGATGCTAAATGCCATTAAGCCTTATAATTCATCTACTTTCCACATCAGCATGAGAGAAATTGTGTGTGCCAAACTGAAAACCATCCTCCCATTAAAGGGGAAATCGGGGTGGGGGCACATTTTCCAATAACACATAAATAGCAATATTGGGCAAATATTAAAAGTGTCCTTCATTAATTAACTACCTTCAGAAGACTGTGCAAATTTGCACATGGGGGAAATTCGGCTGAAGAATATCAGTTAAACTTAATATATTTAGAGTTCAGAAATGATAATACTGCATGCTCAATCACATGTGTATATTTATGATGAATTAATAGAGCTTTGTAGATGTTGCCTTGTCTAGCAGATGATTTACACTACATTATTCTGATGGACTACAAAACGAATCATAAAATTTTGCATGTGGTAGAAGATAATGGAATGAAGTCCCTTGGTTTATATATTGTTTTTTAGCAAATGTTAACTATATTCGTGACCACCAGTGGTCAATTCATCATCCTAAAGTCTGTTGACTAGTTTCTGGCCATAGGAGTATTGGCAAAGGCACCTGCCCTATCAAATCAAGTTAGTGCAACTATCAAAGATGATTTGAGCATATTGTGATTGTGAATAAATATTTTGCAAAGTTTAACTCAGAATCACTAGCCTGTTAGTTTAGAAAGTTACAAGCATGTCTCCGACATGTTCCTGGAATTTGCTACAAAAATGAAGGGGTAAAGAAATCAGAGGCAAATATCATAGAGCATGAAGGGTAAACAGTAAGAAAGAGGCAAACAAGAAAAAGTAACATGTATAGATGGAAAGATGGGATGCCATCAGAGCCAACAAGAGATTCTTATCTCTTTTCTTATATAGGCTGTCACTCACTCTTGAAACGAATCCAATTCCACAAATACGTATTGAGCTCCAACTACATCTCCAGCTTCAGTGCCATGGAAAGTAAAAATAAATACAATAATCTCTTATGCTAGAGAATTTTGTAGGTTGTAAAGTTCTTTTTCAAATTATCTAATCTTCTCAGCAATATTGTGACTAGGGTGTTATTTTCAGCATATTTCTGATGAGACAGTTTAAATAGTTTGCCTAAGGCCGTACAACCAGGCTTTATGAAGCAGTGATGCCAATTTATGTTTTCTGGTACCAAGACTCACTCTTAAAACATAAGATAAACTACACATTTAGATAAATAGGTAGATAGATAGATAGATGGATGGATAATGTGTATGTATATAACAACATATTTATTCATGTATTTATCTATTTATATGTATATCTAAATTTGTATGTAAGTTATAATTGATGGCTAAACTGCTAAATGAGCCTGGAGGACAGAGAGAGGTTCTTTTCAGTTGGAGAGGGGACGAAAGAGCAGATCAGTGGTTGAACTGATAGAAGCTTCAGAATTGAACACATTGAACAGACACTTGAAGGAAAAATCTGAAGTCTTAAAAAAGCCCTGAATGTAATTCAGAAGATCACTGATAGCTGATCTTTGAAACCTGGTTCTAGTGTGTATAGCACAGTGTTTAAAAGGCAGGGCTGGTTGGGCACGGTGGCTTATGGCTGTAATCCCAGCCCTTTGGGATTCTAAGGCAGGCAGATCACCTGAGGTTGGGAGTTCAAGACTGGCCTGACCAACCTGGAGAAACCTTGTATCTACTTAAAAAAGCAAAAAATGCAAAATTAGCCAACAGTGCTGCTCTAGCTGATTTGGCCATCCCAATTCAATGTTGGTCCATGCCTTCCAGGCATTCATAGTCTTTGTAAGCCATGTGATATGATAAATTTTTCATTTCCAAGTGGCCAGAACACTTTCTTAAGCATAAAACAATTTATTTGTCTGTTAAATTTAGAAATACTGTAGTAGAGATGGCTTCAGTTATGGCTTCATTCAGAGCCTAAAACTAGGTTCTTAAGGTGAGGTTTCTCTCTCTCCATATCTCTTCACCTCAAATTGTAACATTCTCAGTCTGGCCTTCTCTGCAGAGACACAAGATGTCAGCAGCATCTCCTTTCAGTCATGATTATCTTATCCATAATTCTCTAAACACGTCTCATTGTAAGGTTGAGGCTGCAGTGAGCTGGCATTGCACCTCTGCACTCCAGGCTGGACAACAGTGTGACTCTGTCTTATAACAACACAACAAAAGTCTTATGGTGTCTTTGATTCTGATTGGATCTTTTGGTCATTCTTGAACCAATCATAGAGTCAGGAAAGCAAAATACTGTGATAGGTATAGACCAGTCACATGGTCCACTCTTGAGTGGAAATTGAGCCCAATATGCAGCACAGAGGCTAAGAGTGGGGGTCATGGTTTACCTAGAATTATCCAGGCATTCCCTCCCCAAAAGAAAAAGGAATAGCAACTTTATAGTTGCAATATGTTAGCATATGTGCTCTTATTAATCCATTCCTCTTTCCTGGGACATATTTAAAATTTTCCATAATTTTCCCTTTTTTCTTGATTCAGTACTATTTTCTAGAGGGATTCTACGTACTGAGTTAGTGATTTTGACATAATTTCTCTTCAAGTGAAACTATTGGCAAACTCCCTCTTTTGTCTTTTCTAAAGTGACTTGTATCTTTTAAATTCAATTGCTTCCAGGTTTTTAATTTACATTTTTGACTCTTGACAATTTTAGATAGGTCCATTCTAATACTCCTTAAAAGAAGATTAACACATAAAGACAGTGCAGAACTGCATGCAGACTGAAGATTCAAGTTCAAATTTTGCTCTTAACCTTGAGCCTTAGTTTCTTGATTTGTGAGATACAGCTCTTATCTATTCAGCCTCGTCCAACAGAGGTGTGAGAATTATAAATGCAGAAGCGTGCGCACACACATGCGCATGCGCACACACACACACTTATAAACTACACAATAAAAGATTTATCACTATCATTACTATTCTAGGAGGAAGATTTTAAGAAAGACTTTTCTAGTCTTTGCCCTATTGTGTATTATGCTATGTTATGTAGGGCAAATCATATTTGAAATAAGAGGTAGAAGGTGAATTCTAAGACCATCCCAGCTCTGATACCCTATAACTCTCTAATTCCATATTCCAAAGGAGCCTTCTTATAATACTTTGTATATATTTATCTTTATAAAGAAATCTCCCAAGCAAAAATAACGACTCAAATAATAGGAAATCAACATGAAAGACTCATGGCAGCAAATGAGAACTTTTCCTTTCAGCTTCAAAATAATGATTACAACTACTTTATCCAAAAATCAATTTATTCTTATTTTAAAGATATGAGCAAAGACTAAGAGGAAGTGCTGGCCTTAAATATGTGAATTTATTTTATTACCCATTATAAGATAATTTGAAAATTTATAAGCAGTTGCTTAAAGTACCTAAAGTTCAGTTGCTTAATCCCCTGATTTCTCTTCTAGTTTTGTTGTGGAATATGCTTTTAGGTAATTTTATTTTAGTGTACTTTCAGAAGATAGTTCCATAAGGCAAGAGCCTTCAACCTTTCAAAAATGAAACTTCATTGAAAGAAAGAAACGGAAGAAACAAAGGATGCTAAAAAGAATGCTGGACATCATGAGTTATAGAGGACAAAAATTTCATACAAATACACACAACAAAAACCTTTAATTAAAAACAACACCTAAATGTCTATCAAAGGATATGGAAACTTAAATCCATAAAACGTATCATCAGCTCCTTAAATTGTCTCATGCAGGGTATGTCTGACTCCCTCCGCTCAGTGACAGTATGTGGGCAAAATATAAGAACATAACTGATAAGAATTACAAGGAATACCACACTTTCCAGATTTCTGCCATAATAGTTCTCAATAAGCATGAAACAGTATAGTTTTTTTTTTTTTTGTCTGCATAAGAGTTGTACGACTGTCTAAGGTTAAATCTGGACATGGGGGGATGGCAGTAGCATATCCATTTTGCCCCACCTAAATACTGCCATCCATGTGTAATCAACTTGGAAGGAATAGCAAAATTGCTTTAGAAGATGGAGATAAAGCCTGAGGGATGTGTGTGAAGAATAATCCTCGTTGCCTTAGTGATCCTTGGTGATAGTTAGGGCTGTAATGAGTTGATGGCATATAAATCATTCCAAAGCCATTTTTAGCACGGGTAGGTGAAATCATCTTCTCTCTCCTTACCTGTCATTGTGTTCTTTATGCTCACTCAATTGCTGTCCAACGACTTATTTTTAATATTAAGCCTGGCATCTCCTGAAGGTTCCCTTTGCTAACCTCCCATTAGGTGGCATCAGAAGAGGTTTAAACAACAGCAATCTCTGCCAAGAATATGCCTATTTCCAATGCAAAATGGAAGATTCTCTAAAGCCTAAGGCCAGGGGCAATCTTCCTGCATTTTTCCTTCCTTGGAGATTGCTCTAAGCTCTAAATTACAAGCCTTACATTACTTCATCTAAGTGGGGAGGGGGGTTGATAAGAAGATAAGAAAAGAAAGAACTGTCAAGACTTTATCTAGAAAAGAAAAAGAAACTTGAAGAGAATAAAGGTTTTCAATTATATGACAGTTAAAAATAACTATTAAAACATCAACTTAAGAATTCAACTTTGGGATTCTGCTTGAACTTTCTATTGCAAACGTTAACACAGAAACTCTCAAGTGGCATTTTACTTCATTTTCTAAAAGTAATTCTGTTCATCCAATGGAAAGATAGCTATAACACTTGAAAAGACACCATGAGAAGCAGAAATCCCAGTAATTGATAAGCATATGAAAAGGTAATCAAGCTGATTAGTGATTAGTAAATGCAAATTAAGTCACCTTGAGCTATCATTACCCTTACATCAGATTGGTAAAAATTAAAACGTCTGACAATGCAGGTGACTGCAAGGATGTGCAGGGATAGGAAATGTCATTTGCTGTTAGTGGAACTATACGTAGGAGGATACACATATTCTAAACAACAGCAGTGTGTCTCCTAAGTATAACTGAAGATGATCCTGCCCAAGTACACCTTGATTCATGCTAGAAAATGTTCAGAGCTACACTGTTTCTAATAGCTATAAACTGAAAACACCTAAATACTGAATATGTTGGTAAATTACAATACATTCATAAAATGGAATAGTATACAGCAAGGAAAATGAAGCAAACCTGCACATGAATGTGCATAGAGTTCACAAATATCATGCTGAGTGAAGGAAGCAAAAGGGAAAATGCATAAAATATGGTTACAAAAATGGATGAAACTACATTATTTACTTTAGGAATGAACCAGAGGTAATAAGCAATGAGGTTGGAGGAAACAAATAGTAAGTTCTGAGAGCTGGCAACATTCCAGTTTCTGATCAGAACAGACTGCCGAGGTGCCATTTTTACAATTATTCTACATATATACTCTTAGTCACAATTAAAAATAAAAGACCAGGCAGCTTCATTTGTCCTTCACTGTTATACGCAGGTGAGTTAGATAGAACAGTGCCACGCTCTGAGTTTTAAATTATAAGTCCTTTATTTTTTAGCCAGCAACTGAGAGATGGATACCGCTTAAAATTCTTGTGGCCCCAAGGAAGGGGCTTGATTATTTTTTATACCACGATTTAGGTAGGGGAGGGGGAACCTAGCTGGAGCAAAGTTTACAGAAGCAGAACAAGCAAGTTAGATAAGGAGGCTGGTAACTAGGAGGTAGGAGGTTCCAGTGATTGTTGATTTTTTAAGGAGGGTATACACAAGCAGTTCCCATGATTGCTGGTTACCAAGGGGGTATTTGATACTTGTCATATAATTAATTAAGGGGAGGCATTCACAATGGCAAGTGGGTTTGCCAAGCGGACTATGGTTACAAAGGTTATATGTGTTTATAGTTCTAAGTACAGCAGGACCCAGCACTGTAGCAAGACCCAGGTATGCACTTACAGGAGGAGTGGCGGGAATGGGGAGGTGGAGGTCAAGATGAAGTCTATCTGGCTCTCAGCGAAATGGAGTCTGTCTGGCTAAGACAGGGTAGGTTAGCACACAGCCCCTAGTCAATTACAGCAGGGCCAGGGAAATTGCTAGACCAGAAGATAGCTACCACAAATCCAGAGCCATTCTCAATTTCACACTTTGTTGCTGGATTGCAGACATCCATGCCCTTGCCATTTCTTCTCTGTAGGAAAATTCTGTAATGGCTTCTAGTAAAGGAATTCTGATTTTTTTCCAGTATCTTTCTTTCCCACCAAATTTGCCTACCATGAAGATGACTGACTGATGTTTTTAAACCTCAGGCAACAAAATTTTAAAGCACCACAAAAGACCAAGTTGTTAAAGTTGTAAACAATAGATACTGTAACAATCTAACCCTCAGGATAAAGAAGTCTGGGGAGAGATCTTCCTTCACTTACCCATCTGAATGAAAAGCCCAGATGCCTGCTTCATTGGTTTGGGGATGTGTTTATTGCTAGAAACATTCTGTCTGCCATTGTTCCTACTACCTTAGCATGCTTTCTTGATGAGGTTACTTACTTACCAAAGGCAAAGAGTATATTGACTCAAGTAGATGAGGCAGATATAGCTTTACTCTTATATCCTTAAGTTATACCTAAAACAATAAATCACAACGAAATTTCTATTTCACAGAGCAGTTGTGTTGATCACGTGAGATAACTATGGAAACATAAATTCCCTCCTCCTTTTCAATGCACTTATTATTATTATCACTATCCTAAAAATCGCACCATGGTAGAAAATAAAACCAACTAAGAAACTAACTCAAATAGTCAAATAACAGTAGGAAATCATGTTTACTGACTTCCAGACCTATAACTGATCTTAGGAAAGAATAAGAAAATTTCTGTCCAGCTGATACACTAACACATTAGGAATTGGGTACAAAAATAGCACATTTCATTTCCAGAACCTTCCTGGTCACGTAAACACAGGGAATAACATGAGTAATAAACATCCTACACTATCTATCCTTCCTGAACATGATGCACCTCTAGCCATTAGCACTTTCTCTCAGTATCACTTGGGTTTGCCTCTTTAGCGCAAGCATAGAGTATGTATATTTTAGTAATTTACTAATTTTAAGTGCCCAAAGCTATCAAGAATTTATCAGGTTGTCTACAGAATGGATACCAATAGAAAATGATTCTGGTGTATGGTATAAAATAGAATTGGTCCAGAAAAATACAACTCAGTAAAGCCTGAACAAAAACTATTAACAGAAATAGGCGGCTACATTCCGGGTGTCATGATTAGCTATGACTCTTAATCCTTAATAATAACCCCATGAGTCAGATGCTGTTTTTCATTGTAGTGACCAAAAATCTGAACCTCAGAGAGTTTCAATGACTTGCACAAGCTCACACAGTATACAGCAATTTAAAGTACAGTGTACCTAAATTCAAAGGGTCTATGAGTTTGCATTTCTAAACAGGCATTAAATTTGCTTCATTTGTATGGATGCCTATTCACATATGACAAATTATTGGACATTGTTCTCATAGTCAGTTCACCTTTGTTACTAGCGGATACATGAGGCAATCAAAACATTCATATACCATGTTGACAGAAAGGGACAAAGAGTGACTTCAACAGTGGACTATAACAAGAAAAAAACAAAGAGAGAGAGAGAGAGAGAGAGAGAGAGAGAGAGAGAGAGAGAGAGAAAGCAACAAAGTTGTTTAGGGGAATTCATTCTTTTCTTTCATGGCCTAAAACTATAAAAGTTGTGTGATTTGGCATTTCTGCAGATATAGGTGAAGGGAGGAAGGCAGCAAATCACACTGCCACGTGTGTACCTATGCAACAGTCTAGCACGTTCTTCACATGTACCCCCAAACCTAAAATGCAATTTAAAAAAAAAAGGAAAAAAAAAGGTTTTGTGATTTCAAACTATATTAAATCTATGATTACATTGACTCAATGAGTAGAATTTATTCAAGTGAAATTTCTTCTTACACTTAGTCTGGCTTTAATGCACTTTCAAAATTCTGGAGTTTTCTACGTTTAGTTCTAAAGAACTATTCCACAGCTCTACCTAACAGCTTTATGAAGAAGGTTATAATACTATGCTTCAGTGGCCTTAAGGGAAAGGTGTGTTGCTGGAAAGAGATATTGCTATCATTGATGGTGATTTTGAATTTTCACAGCTGCTATGAGTTCTCTCATACCAAATTTTGTTTTCTCCTCAATGCCAAAGTATGCGCTTTTATTTTATACACACCCACATTCATAAGTACAGGCTTCCACACTCACATAGTCCTCATAAATGGTTCAACAATGTAACACTGGGTTGAAAAAAAGGGCTTGGCATTTCACAGGGGATCAAAAACTAGGAAGCATATAATCAATATACTTTTACATTTTTTTATGATTTAACAAAGTGATTTAAAAATGTTAAACATCATTGTAGACATTCAAATATTTGCTGAATGAACAAATGGATGAATGATTGACATGCTATGAAGACTACAAAAGGTGAGGTGGACGCAATTACACAGATGCATATTGGACTTAAGAATAAACTTTCTTGCTATGCGTGTGTTTAAATAACAGGATAGGCTACTTAGATAGCAGGAGCAGAAGGAGAATAGGCAGATCATGTAGAAACCCAAGAGAAGTATGGCGACAGAGCAACAATTGTCTTGGTTTGCCTGGGACAAAGACATTTCTTGGAATGTGGAACTTTCAGTACTAAAACTGGGAAAAAAATCCCTGGAAAACTGCTATGAGGTGGTCATCCTAAGAGGCAAAGGTCTGGGACTGGGAATCTTGACACCTATAATCTAGAAACTGCTGATACTAAGTTGATCTGTTATAAGTCTCTTAATAGAGTTACTTAATTTCTTCTTCCAGTTAAAAAAGGGAGCAGTGCTCAAGATGGTCTTTATGGTCCTTTGCAAGTTCAGAAAATTCTCTATCTTAGACGTAAAGAGTCAGTGGGCTAGGTCAATCAGTGAAATAGAAAGAGAAGCAGATGATCTCACCAGAGGTTAATTCAGCCATTGGTAATTAAAAGAGAACAAACCGAAATGAAAACACCACAGATGAAATTCTAACAACACTAAAATCTAAGTTTCTGATTTTATAACACTTTTAGGCCATCTGGTAAGGAAAGTTGCATTTTAATTTTGTTGTGAGAACACAATAAAAATGCATATATTAAGTAAATACTACTTATTGTTAAATTCTTGATACCTGTCTACATGGTCCTTTTTACTTCAGAAGAAATAACTTCAAGGATTATTTAGTTCAGGCAACTTAAAGGCTGAAGACAGACAAAGATAAAAGCTTTCTGTCCTGCCCCTAACTTCATTATGCCCATGGGATAGAGAAGTATATAGAACATGCATTTATCATTTTTTAATGTACATTTAAATATACATTTAACTATGTATTCTTATTATTGATAATAAATCAAGTGTTATTATCAACAATACATAATTTATTACATTTATTTTTATTATTTTATAACTAAGAGAATAAGCCATTATTTGGAATTTTCCCAATATGCATTCTAAGAATATATGTGAACTTTCCTGTTACAAGACAATGGAAAGATGTGTCCATCACATTATCCACAGTTCTGTTCAGTTTTGCCTTTCTTAGACCATGATGCTTAATAGGCTTTCTGGCAGTAGACACTAAACACTTTTAAGAGGCATTTAATGTGAAGCATTTGTTTACCTGTGGATTTATTATTAATGAAAAGCCAGGCAATGCACAGTTCAAATCAGGCAGACATTAAGTGGATCAGTCACTTGCATTATTAAAATGTACCCTGAGGGAATGGGGATTATTCTCCACATTCAATTATTCCCAATGTAAGGAGTCTCCCTCCCCCTGCTTTACATCACTCTCAGGAAAAGAGCCTGTTCTTCCTGCTGACCTTTGTAAATGGACACAAGAGTCTTGGTCTACCCATGCTCTGGATCCCCACGTTGAGAATGAGAGGGGAAGCAGAGGCAGCAGCGCCTCTGGGCAGAGCCCCTCTCCCTTATCCCTTTGGCACACCTTCAAAGCAAAGCCCCATGGGTAGCAATACAGTCACAGCCCTCGACTGCAGGTACCTGGACTCCAGGAGCTCTAGAAGCCCTGACACAATATGTCCCTGGAGTCTGTGTCTACCTTGCCAGGAGGCAGAATTCTGTCAGGAAACATGCTTCAGCTGTCATCAGCGCAGACTTCAGGAACCAGGGAAAGACAGGCTCAAGCTGCCTTGAAATCTCGATTAGGCAGAGTTGGAAAAACAGAGTGGTTAAAAAAAAAATGGGACAGTGCAGTAAAAAAAACTGAGGACTAGCGATGTTTCCTTTCCCTCCTTCCTGATTCTATAGCTCACAATGTCCCACGCTGTATCTGTCGACAAGGGGGGTATTTATATCTGGCTGCCCACTTGTGCTTTGGTTTAGTGCCTCTGTTTATTGCCAGCAGGCCCTGGTGTCTATTTAGATTGCAAAAGCCTAGAAAGCCTGAATTATTTCTATGGAATTTTCTCCATAGGACACCAGAATATGAATTCTGATGTTCAAAACTTGATTTTTTTTCATGCTGCTAAAAATGTTAAGGCCTTCCAAAATAGTTTTGTTATTACCTTCAGTCATACTGCATTCCATGTAACATACATGTTGCTTATGTGCTATGTCCATATATATGTTCTATGTGTGTTTTAATTTTGTCGTTAGATTGACCACTCAGCAAAGTCAGCAAGTGCATGTCACTAAATCATTAATATCCAAATCCTGTGGAATCCGTGTATGTTGCCATATATGTTGCTACTGTGGAAAACTGATGGACATATTGAAGTCAGTGCTTCCAGCGACTGAAAAACCAGAACTAAACTAGTTTCCCAAGGGTTTGCAGCATGGACTGTTCTCCTAGGCTTGAAGCTGAGTCCCTGGTATGAATCCGATCTGATAGCAAGACTTTGTCACCCTCCCCTATCTCAGCAGCCTTGACCTGTTTTGTGCCTACGGCTACAAAGGTAAGGTAGTAATGAATGGGGCACCGCTGATGGGAACAAGATGCTCACAGAATCAGGGCACCTGCATACTGGGAAGCAGTGCAAAACCCACTGAAGGCTGCAGTGTTGCAATAAAACTCAATTGTGAAGTTACAGATCATTTTCAGAAGACTAGGTGAAAGGTTTGTTCTATCGATTTTCTTAAGCTGGTCTGGGAAAGAATACTGGGAAACGAGAGGGACAACTGGGACATTTTTCTGCCTATTAAAGCAGGTGACCATTAACAATAGAAACACTGACCCATGCTTGCCCTTTTCTCTGGAAGTTACCTGCAATATATATAGGTTGATTTCCCCACGCATTGCAGCTACTCTCTGACCCCTCCTCATGTTCACCACTCCTTCTCTCTCTTTCTCTATCAGATTCCTCCACCTGAACATTTTGAATTTTCAACTAAGACTCCTCACACTGGAGTCTGGGGAGCTGAGTCATGTTCCTGGCAGAACTGGTTTCTGTTCTTCAGATTTTCTAGTGCCTTTCAAATAAAATGCATTTTTTAAACACAAGCTAGAAAAAACTTTTAGTTTTTCTAGCACCTTGTAACTAATCATGACAAAAACAAAGTCAAAAATCAACAAAAGAAGGAAACAATGTATATTTCAAAATTATTCATCCATATAGATTTCCTTATCATATAGATCAAAATATAACCCCCAAAGTAAGATAAAACTTCCTAGCATAGCACAGCCAACTAGATAAACTAATTAATCTTATTCTCTGATAAAAATTTAATAAAACAATGATATCAAACCTTTGAGGATTATCTTCCGGAACTGCATAGTACAGAAAAAAACCGAATACAGGAAAGGAATTCAGCAAAATCATGACAATTATTGCCAAAACCCAAAAGCTCATGTCTACCATATCTTTTAAAAACATCAACTTTATGTCACATATTAAAGTGAATTTAGTATCATGAAACCAAACTACTGATTCTGCTCAAGTTTCTAATTCCATTCTAAACATCATAATATGACACAAAAAGAGTTTTTACAAATGTGAAAATTATGGTAACAGGTTTGTTTTGATTTCTGGTATTCCTTAAAAATTGTTGTTATTGCAGCATCATTGCTAATGAACCCATAAAACATTTTACTAAAAGGAATCAATATATTTATAGTACGTTTTCCCCCTCAAATACAAGATGATTTATTTAAAGCTTGTTTAACATTAAAGTTTCATGCAAAACCAACAAACCCAGAAACACATCAAATTAACTTGACATTTTAAACTATATATCTCCTTTGCTTCCTGTATCTAAATATTTTTATACAAATAGGAGAAGCATCTGCTTCCACCTAAGAAGGCCAATGGGAATTTTGATTTAAGTGCCATTTAATGTTTAAGCCATCAAGCAAACCACAGCAGATAATCCAATAGGCAGAATATGTGTAATTATGGCTACTTCGAAATATCTGTCAGACCATTAGAGATTTGCTAGCTCTAGGCAGCTTGCAGTTTGAATTATTTAAATAAAATGTGCATAATAAATAAAATTAAATTAATAATGGCCAATGTGTCTACATATAACTGAGAGAGTTATATACCTTAAATAAGAGTTTATCTAGTTTACTGGTACTAGCATCCAAGTATGTTGACTTTTAATGCAGTGCCCTTTCTCCATTTTATTATTTTTTTCTTTGAATTCAACTACAACTTTAAAATTATAGGCCAGGCACAGTGGCTCATGCTTGTAGTCCCAGCACTTTGGGAGGCAGAGGTGGGAAGATCACCTGAGGTCAGGAGTTCAAGACCAGCCTGATCAATATGGAGAAACACCATCTCTACTAAAAATACAAAAAAAAAAAAAAAAATTAGCAGGATGTGGTGGCACATGCCTGTAATCCCAGCCATTCTGGAGGCTGAGGCTGGACTATTGCTTGAATCCAGGAGACAGAGGTGGCAGTGAGCCAAGATAGTGCCATTGCACTCCAACCTGGGCAACAAGAGCAAAACTCTGTCTCAAAAAAAAAAAAAAAAAAAGGTTACAGACAAATCTGTGTTCTATAACTTATTTTGAGTATACATATATACAATTTGAATTGTATTTCATCCTTTATATTGAGAAACACAAATAGCAGCGACATGCAATACACATTGCCTTTATATTTTTCATAGCCTGCATTTCTTTCTCTAGCTGTAACATAGACAGTTAATGCTAATCTACTTCTCTCTGGTCCACCAAGTCCATTCCACCTTACTCAGTCTTCTCGTTATCCCATTTTTCTCATATTATTCCCCATTTAGCATAATGCCAGAATTGTAGTAATCACGAGATAAACGTTGGAAACCTTCCAGTACTTGGAGCCTTAGAGAAAGCACCATATTGCCTGTGAAGTTAATGCAAGTATCCTAGAATATATTTGAGACTTCCTTCAACAGGAGCTTCTATATAGGAGTAGAAACTATGTAATTTTCCACCACTTTTTATTTCTTCATCATTAGATCTCTAAGTCATGTTTCCCTCATATCATTTTAGCATACATAGCAATAAAGATAGCTAACTT